>NC_136590.1:7444837-7612337 GCF_910589615.1 Taurulus bubalis | reverse complement strand
TTAGGTTTGAGTTAGTGTGATATCATTGCCCTTCAAGGCTGCTGTTTGAGTTTAATTCTGCACAAAATACTTCCTTATACTTCCTCTTCTCCATACTTTTCCTTGCACTACATTTATTTCTTCCACTCATTAAATCTATTTGAGTCTTTGATTATCTAATTTCTTCTCCTTTCTCTGTAGAGCTGACCTCTTTTTGTTGACCTCACACTCCTGATAAAGGAACATCTTCTCTGTTCAACTTTGACAGCGTTTCGTGGCTTTACAAGACTCAAGACTCAGTGTTTATTAGGTTTTATTAACTTATGAGTAGGTGTGTAGAATACGTGGTGCGATGTAAGCAGTCCCAGTGTTATGTGATTTGCATATGAAATAAGTAGAAAATAATCAGAAAAAGAGTGCGATGGTCTGTTTCAACAGCACTTTATTGGACAGCAGTTGGGTGATTTATTTTGGCAGAATATATAAAATGCAGTCAGAAAAAGTCTAAAACATAATCACGAGATTCAAAACCTTCAGTAACATGTCTCCTGATGGAAAAATAAAAATGAAACATAATACCACAATTCTCTTATCTTCACGACTGCTCTCAGAACTGGATTTTTTCACAGATATCATTTTGTGAATATTTCTCAAACTCTAGTGAGACTTAGGTGGATATTCAATTATGCAATGCCTGTTATGAGTTTTGAGCTATATTCAGTCACTCTTTCTCTCTATATTAAACATAAATATTACCATTTAATGGAGGCTATTGTACTTAATATTAACACATTTCTTAAAAAAAAAGAAAAAATCAACTACACAGATATAGTTTAGGCCTATAGGCTCGGTCTACTGGCATACGTAAACTAAATACTTACTGAGCAAACTGAAAAACCTAAAATATTACAACATATTGAAATAAATATAATATGAACAATAAATTAAACAATAAACAATACAGGGAGAAAATCAATCCCATCTACATCCGTGCTCGCGGCTAGAGCCTCCAGCTTTGAGCTAAATGCTTAATCCATCTAACAGTTTTTGACATTTCACTCAAAATCACAAAAGTCAATGTCAGTTTTAGCCACTAGCTTTGCTAATTTAGAAAACGAGGGAAGACGTCTGCCATGAAGTCTGGATGAGACAAATTCAGATTTAAAAGACAAGGTAAAAAAAATAAAGTATGTACAGAATGCTGACCATGATGTGAATTTGATCAAGTTCATGGGAACAGATTAGCCACAAATGCTGCCCACATATCTACGTTTTTCAGGGATTCAAATAGATCAAATCTAGAAAGTGTGTGTGGGTGAAGCTTCCATTCACCTCAGTTAAAATTCACGTTTTATTATTATTACTATTGCATCTAGTATTATCTGCAGCGGAGAAAAAGGTTTTGAAAAAAGCATCCCTGAAAATATTGAAGACTATTTCTAGTCGTATTACATTTATGACCGCTTGGGATCATGTCAGGATACATCTCAGATGATTTTGCTTTAAATATCTGACTTCTATACTATTTTAAATTGACAGACACTTCCAGAAGGTAAGTGTTTCAGGGGGCACATTTCAAACATTCAAAGGTGTTGTCGGGGGCTTTTCAAAAGACCTGACCTGAAAGTATCTCGAGAAATAAGCCTCTTGCAGGTCAAACATCCCGAACAATTCACTGAACGAGGCAAAGCAATCAGCACCAAAGAGGCCTTTGAAACATCTCAAGTGTTTTCTGCACCAGTTCAGTTTCATCTTTCATAAACGAAATACAAAATAAATGAAAAAGATTGGAGGCAAAGGGAGAAAGAGGACAGATGGAACCCAAAATCTTTCTTAAATTGTGGCCACATTCACAGGATGACCCTGGGGCAGAGAGACACATTTGGGGTCCCATGGCAACCCTTTATTAAATGTGAGACAAACTAATTATGAGAAATCCAGCAAAGAACTCATTCAAAAAAGTGCCTCCTTATTGGACAAATTCATCAGGCGATGTGAGTGTGAATGATGTGACTCTGATGACGACAGCACACAGACTCACTACCTCAAACTCTTTGGGGTTGTTCGCACAAGAATGACTGTGTTACTCCCTTAATCCTCTGAGAGCAAACATGTGTGTGTTAACATGATAACATATTTTCACACCCTGATTAGCAAAACGTTAAACATTTGTATTTGTTTGCTCAGTTGCTTCTCATATGTGTTATTCTGTGTGTGTGCAGTGGTGGAAACTTGTCGAGGTCTTCAGTGGAGCATGAAGAGGCTGTTGTGTCGTCCAGTGGCCACCGGGTGGCATCACAACTGCAAAGGACAATGTTGCTGTGGAATTATTTACACCAGGTAACTGCAGCTTTGCTATACATAATTAATTTGATTTCATCAGATAAATCCGTATCTGCCATCTGCATCATGGTTTATTGCTGGAGTGTGAAGTCATTGAGGCCTTCTGATCATTTAAAAAATCATCATCCTCCCTCAACCATCTTCCATCTGGTTTAAAGACAGTTATAACAGCCACCACGATTTATAACACTCACAATACATCAGATAAAAAAATGATATACGCAAAATGTTTGCAAATAGAAAGGTCAAAAGATGTTATGTTGCCTCAAATCAACAATACGGTTTTCTTTGATTCATAATTAATTTGCTCACATTTATTTGTGCTTGTTTGGACTAGAACATCGAGTCCAAACTAGATGTTTGGACTCGATGTTCTAGTCTAAACATGTATTTATTATGTGTGCCTTCCTGCCTGTCCTCTCCCTCTTTGGTAAACAGGGTTGCAACTCAGAGGTTGCAACAACAATTAACCGACTTCTCGACCTCAAGGGTTACAGCTGGGATTAAAACACAAAGGGAGAAGTCAAAGTATGGCTTTAAGAGAAGTGACAGAAGACAGTCATGTGCACACCTTGCATCAGTCCACTTCCCCTAAATACATAATATATATTATAATTGAATTCACACCCTCCCTCTGACACAGTGACATCCGAGTGGAGGGAGAAGTGAAATCCCTTCTAATACCGGATGATTATTACAATCCTGTTTGACATTATTGAGGAGAGAATGAACAGAGATGACAAAAACGCCCGGTCTGGGCTCTGCCTGCACATTTCTCAAATATTTTCCTAGTTGAGTCAATTACCACATCTCTTGAAGAGTATTTGACTGCCCTTCTTCCAGCACAGCCTCTCCACTCTAAAGTACGTTCCCCACACACAGACGACCTCAGTGGGAAATTAACAGCTGCCAAATGAAGGCCAAGTTTGACTTCTTTACATACCAACATTTCAAATGTTTGGAGGTTAAATTTGGAATTCAGTGTGAAGACTTACAGAAGATATTCTACTGGTTCTCCGGATTTAAAGTCAATAAATAAGAACTATTAATTATATAATCGTATAAATACCCATACTGAAAACATGGAATCATATATAATAATATTTTTAAACAAAGATTATTGTGAAATGTTATTTCATACTGATTCTTTCCACAATAAAATAGTTCATTGAAGGTCATGTTTAGCCGTGCCAGCTGCATCAGTCCAGTTTGGTCCAGACTGAAATCCATCAAATTTGGTTCAGACATTTATGATCCCCTCAAGATGTAATAACGTTGGTGATCTTTAACCTTTCCTCTAGTGCCATCAACATCAATACTTTGGTTTCTAACCTGCAGAACCGATAATATTACCTCTTGGCTTCAGCTGTATTGTGTTTACTGTTAATTACCAAGCTAAACAAAGTTAAACAAAGATTGTGAACATAATTAAACACAACAGCGGTATTTTTTTGTTCCATCTAGTCCCGACCTACTGAGCTGTGATTGGCTAGTACTGGCTGTTAGGGCACCAGCTCTATATTTCACCTGCGTAACGACTGGCTAGCTAGCTAGCTAGCCAGTTAGCTTACTAAGTCCACCATGCTACATTGGTTCAATACATTTGACAAAGTTGTCACTCATTTGGCGATAGCAATGTGCTTTCCTACACTGTGACAAGTGTGTGGGTGAAGCATTAAGTTGTGACATTTTCCTCATTTATAATCTAGATTGCTAACTATCTTGCTAATTCCACTTTTCATGCCTGAAATTGGGCGCACAGAGGAGATGTTTGGCTTAGAAGGCAAACTTCTACCGTGTGCGACTCACAAAATAACACACATACCTGATCAACATGTTAGCATTGTCACTGTGTACACTGATAGCATTTGACACAAAGCACCAGCCTGATTATAAAACCAGGTTAGACTGGCCCTGTGAGGCTGCACAGTGTTGTTAAATGCTAACATCAGCTCAAAGCTCAAAGCATAAGTTTGATTTATAATGTCTTACTGGAACGTAATTATTTCATTTTCTTTCTTTTTTAACACTTTGGGCCTCCAGCCGGCATCACTCATCCGAAACCGTATCAGCAAACACCCAATAAGACTCACAAAGGCAGCAATGGTTCTTTCAAACGTGTGGTTTTTATTTGATAATACTGAATATTTTGTCCTTCGCCCGGACTTACATAAAGCATCAAACACATGCACAGTGCTCTATTCACACAAGGTACCCATTTCTCATTTCTCTACACCTGTCCAAAAAGGATTACTCTCTCACTCTCGCGTTACTCCAGCGCAAGAGGACTTTCTCACCTCAACACTACAGCTAAAGACATCGTAGACAAAGACAGCGAAAACACATACAAATCATGACAGGTATAATTATAACGCTGAAAAAATAAAAAATAAGTAATGGAAAATGGAAAGTTTACTTTTAAATTATGCCTCTAATACTCCATCATATATATATTGTTTTGTTAATGTAGCTTGAGGTGTATAAAACAGCACTGTAAACTTGGATTGAGTAACTTGCTTTCTATGATAGCGGAAAAGCTTTCATTAATAACTGGAAGGAGCAGTCAAAGCTAACATTAAGCATGGAAAGACCTTATTACTCATGAAATGAACCGTCTGCGAGAATATACTGGCAAATCATGAAACTGCTGTTGGCACTTACAATCAACAGATAATACAAAGACACTGAAATAACATCCAACAAAGCTCTTTTTTGTTTCTCTTTCACACTTAACATCTGTAAAAAGATCCCTTATATCCGAACCTCTAACGCGCCACTTTTTAGTTCTTCTTCCATTGCGAGTACTATTTTATCTGTTATGACAAAGATAGCAAGAATAAGTCTGTGAATATGGATCACCAAAAGCACTCAAAATAGGAGAAATCTGCACCTGAGGGGGATCTGTCGGTCTCGGCGAACTATAATATAGTCACATCAGAGTGTTCAGGCTCTTGTCTTTACTGGAACTCATCCTCAAAAAGTGCAAATCTAGTTCTAATGCAGTAAATAATAATCATCAAGTAACAACAAAAGTATATGCATAGGTACTGTACAGCTACATAGTGGGGACAACAAGGGAGAGGGATGAAGACAAGATGAGGAAGTTGAATTTGGGATATTTCTGATTGGACTGTGGAGGGCGGCGAGGAGGTTTTACATCATGAGCAGGTTTGAATTTAGAGCGCTGGTCTTTACACAGCATAGACTGGTCCAGTGAGGCCTGCGACGGTCACAGGCTTCAGTTAAAAATCACCACGAGAAAAGATTTTCACCTAATGAAACCAGAGAAGATCAGCCATGCGAGATGACTCATGTTCTTTTTAAAGAAAACAAGTTAAGCGTGTCGTGGGCGTCCGACGTCACCGGTGGCCAAACAGCTCCCAGCAGAGAAGACGAGAGGGGCGGTAACTAATAGTGTTCGGGGAGAGAGAGGAGAGAGAGAGAGCGAGACAATCATTTAAAAAAAGGCAACTTGGATTTTGGCTTTGGAATAAAATGGAGAATGAGGTAATGAAAGTAGAAACACGATGGGTAACGAATGATCGTCAGTAGATCGGGGATTGATTGGTGGAGAGCAGAGCTGTTAAAGCGCTTCGCGGGGCAGGAAGTGCTCTGTCTCCCCGAGAATTGATGTCCTCCTGACGCCAGCCTCAGGAGGAAGTGACATCATCACTTGACCAGTCTATGTCTCATGATGCCGTTTCACTTTTTTTTTTTACAGAGACGCCGTGTCTGAGAACAACCTCTGAGCCGCTTGAAGTAAAGTCGAGCAAGCTAACGGACAACAAATACAAAGAGAGGCTGACAGTTGTTTTCAGACCAGCAGGTAAACTCAGTCATTAGCTTTACCTTTTTTATTTATTTATCAAAAAAAAAAATCACTTTGCCTGATGTTGTTATCTATAATTTCAATGGAGTCGTTTACATTTATTTCCCAGCCAAGCTGTGCAGTGGGCAGTCAGGTCAGCCACGTGACTAAGGGTCGTCGGCATCCAGGAACTCCTTCTTGGGCGATGCGATGCCGCGGTACCAGGAGCAGGAGCCGTCCGCCCTCTTGACGCAGGCGTAGTGGTTGGCCTGGCGTCCGTGCACCTGCTTCTCGATCATCAGGTCCGTCCACAGACACTCTTCCGGAGCCGAGATCTCACAGGGCAAAGAGGGACAGCGCACAATCTGCAGAGACACACAGGACAATCTATCTATAGTGTGTGGACAACCTGCTGTGTATTGGGCGACTATTCAAAAATGTTCAATACGATAACCAATACAAGAATTTAGGTACAAATACTGAAACAATTAACCTTATTTACTACTTACTTAACGCTGTAATGAATTTACAAACACTTTTTTTTCTCTGCAAAAACCCATAATTGTTGTAACATTTAGTAATTATCTCTCTATGCAGTACTTTATATTGGTAGTGGTAGAGTCCATCATTCCATCGCTGCATTCAGGTTGACCAACTAAGCAATTCACAGGAAACGACGCAGCATGCAGTCCAGTGTAATTTGACCTCATTCATGTCAGCCTCACTGTTTACCGTTTGCTATCTATAGGTTTGATCTCTGTAACACAGGTTAATGTAACCGTAAACAAATAAAAGGTTAAACAAGAATACAATCAGGGTAATCCAAATTAATAACTTATTTAATTAGGTTACCCTGATTGCATTATTGTGTAACCTTTTCATTCACTTTTTTTGTGAAGCAGCCAGAGGAAAATTCTTAATATGTGTCACAACGCTGACAGCGATCATTCACTTTTGGCACGTTTTATGTTTATGGCTGCACTGTAAAAAGATACAACAGTCGCTCTACTGTTGTATTACTGAGTGTTGTCTGTAGTATTAAACAGCCAGTGACCACAGGAAATCTTAAGGATTATAAACTCAAGAGAAAGATGTCCGGAAGACATACATTTTCTCCAACAAAACACTTTTTTTCATTTCACAGAAGATAACTTTGTCTCATAAAAACATTTAAAGAAATAGGCTTATTCTCTTCTCTTGCTGAAAGCGATCTCTGGGAGATAAACATACGCAGACAGTCCTCCAGTGTCTTACCTTGCATTCGCAGCCCATCTCGTAGCGCTGCGTAAGGCCCTTCTTCTGGGTGTTGCTCAAGGAGTCCCAGGGCATGATGTAATCACACAGGGTCACATGCATGCTCCCGTCGGCCTCGGACTTGCCTGTAAGAGAACGAGAGAGACAGCGATAAAAGCTTTGCAACGACGTGAAAATCAACATAATGGGATCATACGCATCAACATTAATGCTTCCCCTAAATACACTTATTGGTGAAGCAACATATTCACAGGTAAAACAGATATAATCTGTTATGTCTGCAGGAATCAACACAGATTTTTGTCTGTTTCACGCACGAGTGGCACCAGTCAAAACAAAAAGATATTTCAACTTGGGTTTGCAGACTTCGCCGCTATCTGTCTGCAGAGCAACTCTCAACATGTCGGAGTCTTTACAGCTCGTCCTTCGCGGACGAGACTGACTCACGTTTCACTGGGACGCCTCCAGCTGTTAACCCTTCCAACCGGAGGAGGGATGAATTGATTTAAAAGATGCCCCGGTCTGCAGAAAGTTAACTGTCCCACTTTCCCACTGCTCAAGTCCTGCAGTCTGAGAGAGGAAACGCTGGCTTCAGCAGTTCCTCCTCTTACAACTCTGTAATTAGGGCCGAGTGTTTGCGGGTGCATCTCTGTCTGCCAGGGGGAAACCAGAGCAGGCATGACATCATGATCCTGTGCGTCTCATTCGGCTGCTTTCAGTCACAATACCAGCCAGATTATAGCATTCTCAACACGAAAGGAAGGCAAATATGATTATTCACCCTCTCCTGGAGAGCTGAATATGAAGATTGATACCACTCTCATATCTGGTTGTTAAATATAAGGCTTCAGCTGGCAGCTATTCATCTTAGCTGAGCATAAAGGTGGAGGGAGGGGGGGCAGCCTGAGGCCATCAAATGAAGCAAAATCAACCTACTTGTGCACTCAAAGCTCTTAAGTGAACACGTTTTTTTGTTTTAAATTAATCAGATATAAAGTGTTAAAAGTGTTAATTAGTGCAATGGTTCTCAACCTTTTTTCAGTGATGTGCCCCTGTGAAATATTTTTTCAGCTGAGTACCCCCTGACCAGTGCAAAACATTTTTAGTTGAAAAAAAAAGAAAGATGTAATACACAGCGCTGTGCCAGTGTCTGATTTAATATGGAATATATAAAATTCAGTTTTTTAACTTACAATATAATATTTATTAAATAACAATTTTTAAAGCATTTTTTAATGGATGCTCATTTTAAATATATATATATTTTTAAATCTCACGTACCCCCATTTGAGAACCACTGAATTAGTGAACTTTAGTGGTGCTGGTGCACATATTTGTGTTACCTTCAGAAAGTGCCAGGCTAGCTGTTTCCCCCTGTTTCCAGTCTTAATGCTCAGCTACCACCTCGTGGCTGTAGCATCACAGCTAAACAGACATGAAAATGGCATCAATCTTCTCGTCTAAGTCTCTGCATGAAACACTGACATATTATTATCATTATATGACTAACTTGTGAGCAAACAGTTGCCTATTTACACATCAGGCCACGGAGGATCTTGTGTCCACCTGATAAACCAGTCTAATATTTACTCTCCTGGGAGCACACAAGGGGAAATATCTGTTTTCTTCAGCTGCAAACTGCTCCTCCAGTGCAAGGTCACGGACAGCCACGAAGTCGCAACACATCCCGCCAACGGGAAGACGCTCCCTCCAGGCTGGTGTCTTGTCGAGGAAAATATTTTATTTTCATTTCCCCGTCATCGTCATCTTGAGCATCGAGATATAAAGTACGCAGCTCAAGCTGTAGCGTGACAGACAAGGTCACTCCCTGTCTCCACAGGGTTTAGTCAGCAGCATATCATTACCCATAATAACATAAACAGTTACTCCTCCTACACACAAAATGGCCTGTTATTCTTCATCCGATCTCCTGTTTGTCTGCCCGACTGTTTACACCTGGAGGTCGATATCTGATTATGTGTCTGTTTCCTGTTGCTTTCCCGTCTGTCCTTTTATTCTTTCACTATCTATTTGTAGGTTGAATCTTAGTTAGCCATTAAAGGTAACTAGAGACCAAAGTAATATATTAAAATGAGTTCATTTTGACTGTTAAATACAATATACAAAGAAATAAAACAGATAGGAGCAAATTAATAAATGGTACTTAAATAAGTACTACTATTAAAATGTAATGCTAATCTGTAATAAAGTGATTAACTAAAAGTTCTTAAACACGTGTAAGTTTAAAAAGGACAGTAGATGGAAAATACACTTTCCAACTACTGTTGTCTTTTTGTCTCTGTTGTCTTTAATGTCTGTTTTATGTTGATCTTGTTTATTGTGTATTGTGCATGTATATAAGTACGAAGAGCTACGTGAAACCGGAGTCAAATTCCATGTATGTGTAAACACACATGGCCAATAAAGATGATTCTGATTCTTTGTCTTCTTGCTGGGAATTAGAAGAGAAGATTGATGGCACTCATTGTACGCCGATTATGGAGCTACAACCAGGAGACGGTTAGCTTCGCTTAGCGTAACAACTGGAAACGGGGAGGAACAGCGGACTCCGCTTCCACCTACCAGCACCTCTAAAGCTCATTAATTAACATGTTATTTCTTTCTTTTTTTTTATCTGTTAGTTCCACAACGTGTCGTTTTAACATTTCCGTTTGTGTCTGGATTAAAGAAATCCCTCCAGAAACAAAGCAGACATTAAAGAAAAGTAATACACACCTGAGATCAAGTACTCCTTCTTGCCGTTGACATCCAGAGTAACGCCACAGACAGCGGACACAGGAGCAGTGAAGATAGCCTCAATGTCCTGGTTAGGCCCCTTGAACATCTGGGTCAAAAGCAAGCGGGTCAAAGGTCACAATGAAGCCCGAGGATCAAAATGCTAGGAGGCATCTGGTGGGGACTCAAACTCAAATCGGTGTATTCTTACCTTGATCTGTTTGATCTCGTACCGGATCCTCTTGATGGGGTTCCCGTAGACGTCATTCCCAGAATTCACCTCTCTCTCTCCTACCACCTTCGCTCGTATCACTGTTGGGGGAAACAGCGGGACACGGCGTCAGATTACACGCCGTTACATGATCCCACCATAAAAAGAAAGAAAGTGCAAAGAGAAATTAGCCAATAAAAAGGATGCAGAAAGTCTGCTGCTGTGAGCGACCCGACATGTGAACAAGGCGTCCTGATGTTGAGGAACAAGTCTGCTCGGAACATGTGAGCTCATTGCAGATACATTGGTATCGATGTACATAATAATAAAAATGTCCTGCATATTACATTTCTTGGGAACTTCATCAACAATCTGTGTGTAATGGGTAATCCTAAAAAATATATATATCAACCGATATGTTATTAGTTTGTCAACAATACAGGCTGTGCATCTTCATCTTCCTTTGTATAAAACATACGATGGTCGGTTTTGAGTTATCTTTGAATTCAATGGATTCCTCTTCGTTATCGTCTACGCACTAAAAGAGACGTAGAAATACCTTTTGTCAAAAACATTAAAAAGGATCACTCGTAGAAACTGTTGTTCACACAGCAGTACTTCTGTTTCTCTGCATTTTTAGTTTTAGTTTTTCTACACTAAACCTATTTTATAGCAAACCTATTTTATAATAATAATATTTATGATTGTAATGTCCTGGTGCTTGTTTATATTTTACCTATTGTATATCTTGTGGGTGATTTGTTATGATTTGTTACAGCTTTTATCTTCCTCCCAAACACCATTTATGGATAATTATCAATAGGCACTCCTTTTTTTCAGTGATTGGGAGAATTCATTTTTTAATCAGTTTACTGCTGACCAAGCTACCTACAATATTATCTATCTGGAGCTAATGCTAACTCAAGATTCTAAATACCTATTGAATTAATGTTTGGATAATTGTTGTGTATTTGTATTAGATTAATTACTGTGCCGTACTTCATGTTTATTTGTCACTGCTGACACATTGTTTCTTCCTCATATTTGACAGCTTTTGTGAAACTGATTTCACACACCTCTTGTTTACGTAATTTCGATTTGTAATCATGATGTGTTGGCCAATACTGTTTCACTGATTTCAGAGTTTCACAACTCCAGTAAAACCCTCAAAGGCCATCTGCTGTCTGACACCTTTCACGGAACGGTTTATCGACTCATTTTTGTTTGGAATCATTCACTTCGGCAAAAAATATGGCTAACAAGTATTTTCATGATTAATCTAATGTGTGTTTTCTAGACGAATCAATTGAGTGATCTATAAAATATTGAGAATCACAATTTCAAATGTCTTATTTTGTCCGATAATTAAATAAATATTCAGTTTACAATTATGTAAAACAGGGAAAAGCAGCAAATTATCCCATTGGAGAAACTGACAGCAGATAATGTTATTTGTGCTTTCGAAAATGGCTTAAACGAGTAAATCAACAAACAATGTCTGCTCTAAAGATCAGGACATCGTGACATGATTCCACTGAAAATCATTCACCACATCTCAGGCGAACAAAGGGGCAGTCCTCCTGAAGTCTCATGTGCACAACATACCACATCAAGGCCGACAGCAGCCTGTCAATGAAAACCCAACTAAGGGTTCCCATTAGGTCCAAAACTGCATGAGGGCCAGACCCATAAACTGACCAGGCCTCCAGCTCGAAGCTTCCTGCTTCAAAACATGACCGGGAAACCAGCAAAGGAGCAGAATTGATGAATAAGAGTACGACTTGAAAACTGATATGAGAGAGAGAGAGAAAGAGAGAGACATGTTTCTCACCGTCCGTGTGTGTGTGTGTGTGTGTGTGTGTGTGTTAATGGCTGAACTGACTACATCAAGCTGCAGCTATACTTAGGGCATTTATTCAGAATGGAAAATATGAGCAATAGAGACAGAAAACATAAAATAAGCAGGAACAGTGCGCACGCACGCACGCGCGCACACACACACACACACACACACACACACACACACACACACACACACACACACACACACACACACACACACACACACACACACACACACACACACACACACACTTTATGACTTGGAGCAGACACAAATATGGGGGTTCAAAGCTCCCAGAGTTTATAACGTCTCTCACTCTGCAGGCTTTTCTGCACATGTAACTTTGACAACTCTTGGTTTGGTATATCAAATGTCCAAAAAGTGAACAATCCACACGTTTCTATGAAGTGGAAGGTGAAAACTTTTTTTTTTTTTGTCCACAAACAGCTGAGAAATATTCATCTCACAAAGACATGAAACAGAGAAAAACAGTAAATCCTCAGATTTGAGAAGTTAGAACTAGTAAATGTTTGGTATTTGTGTCTCAAAACTACATCAAAGCGTGGGAGCTTCCTGTGAGGACTGGGGTCCAGTGGCCATATCAGGCTTTCCCTCAACAACAAATCATCCACATCCTGAGGAGAGAGTGTAATAATGCTCAGTGTGAGTGGAGGTGGTCTTCATGGAAGATAAGGGGGGCATCACCTCCTCGACAAAACCCTGCAGGAAGGCCTGAATGTTTATTACATCTGAATGCAGTATTGAAGATAAATCATCTATTGAGGTCTGTGGCTGCTGACCGTTCACTCCGCCTTTGACCAAACTATAAACACTTATATGATCCAAATGAATCTGCTTGCTTTTTAAACAGGCAGCTGTTTGTACCATCAACCTTATAAGGTGATAATAAGTCACGGTTCTGTGTTAAGCTTGTCTCGCTTAATAAGTGGCCAAAAACTAAATCAATTAATGCACGTTCATGCAACAAAGGTTCTGAATAAGTTACACATACTCAGTGTGGATGAATGACCCAGATGTTTGATTCATCGCTAATCAAAGAGACGGAGGAGACCAAAATTTGACAAGATATTTGTTAATTCTGCGATTAACAAATCCACAATGAAGCCAGTATTGGCACCGATAAATGGCTTTATTAAGTCCTTTTAAGAAGCAGGGCTTCAGGGAAACGAATCTCTGCTCCTCACAAGCGAACTTCTTCTTATTTTAGTTCCACTCTGATGTTTATGCAAATATGCAGCAGCAGCCACACACACACACACACACACACACACACACACACACACACACACACACACACACACACACACACACGCACACAGCAGTATACCTGGCTGGCACTCTCTCCTGCATTCCGCTCAGTTTTTCCGCTCTCATTTCCCGACCTCATTCTGAGCCACAAACTAATGAGCGAAGAATCAGCAGCAGGACACAATACTGGAGGGAAACTACCCTGTTGTTCACTATGGATTGCTGTTATGGGAGCTTTTCCGTCTGCCTTGGCGTTGGAGACGCATTTACCCTCCTCCCCCTCCATCCCCTGCAATAAAGCCAGAGCGGATCATCCTGTGCAGTCTAATCAGCGTGTTGCGGAGGCGGCAGACTACCCAAACAGCACGACCACCGGGCGGCCGAGCTTCCCCGCAGATTGATCCCGAAGCCATCCGATCACCAGAAAGTCAATCGGCAGCCGGGAGCCCCCCCTCCATAAACCACCAGCTGACCCACATTTCTACCACGACGACGTTGAATGACACATATGCGCATCAGCTGCACTACGCAATGTTTTGTATGAAGACACACCACATCCTAAGTGCTCCCCCTCCTTCAATCCCACCGCATGACTGTCCATTTCTTTTTTCATACTCCAGTGGTTGCCAAATCCTCCCTGATGTGGTTCGTCCAGCTCCAGACGTATGTGGGCCTTCTGTGTAACCCAACATTTGACCAGAGACGAAACGCCCTCAAACGCACTTCAGCCGCCCTCGTGACCTCTGACCACATTGGTGTTTTGTTTGTTTGCTTTTTAATTATGGATTACTTTAAATGACAAAAAAAAAATTGTGACGAATGCCCATCACAGTGTTCCGGACCCTAACTTGTTTTGTGCGAACAGTCCAAAATAAAACCTATTAAAAATCCGCCAATTGTTTTAATATTTAATCCAATGTTCACTCTCTTCTAGCTCTGTTTTTGGTCTCTCCCAACTCCTGAGGGAAAGATCTCTCTCTTTTGTCGCTAAATGTTTCACTACTTTCACCAGCTTGCCTCACAATGAGTCCGTCTGGTGTAATGTGGGTATTTTGGAGCTTTTTCAACAACAGCAGCCTGCTGCTGCTTGAAACAATGAAGATTTAGAGCGGTGACACTGAACCAAAATGTGGCAAAGAAAAACAAAACAATGAGCTGAAATGTCAGTCAGGACAACTTTAATTTCTAGTGAAGTTTAGAGTATTTCTCTCTTTTGTCTCGTATGATTAACTTTACTGCAAAGCATATCTCTGAGACAACACTTTACAAAGCATATATGAGCGATCCTTGTAAAAAAATATGTTTCAAAACAATCTATATACAAATATTGGCGGATACAATGTTATTCAATTCATTCTACTTCAAAATATATTTCAACACAGCAACATATGCTGAATGTTAAGTACATTTCACCAAGAAACTCTATTTCTATAAATAGACACGTGCACAGTCAGTGTGCACGTGTTGTTGCATGTCCACTCCTGCAGACAGCAGGGTGCCTCTGGTCTTCCACAACGCCGCCCAGCCTCCGGACAGTCTGACTGAGCCGGGCTGCCGGGGAAGTTCCCCTTTGTGGGCAACAGATTTATATGAAAAGAGGATGTTTGTCTCTGCACATGCATGCGTGTGTGTGCGTGTGTGTGTGTGTGTGTGTGTGTGTGTGTGTGTGTGTGTGTGTGTGTGTGTGTGTGTGCATGACACGGCTAGATTTTAATGGCTTGTGGTCTTAACCTAGAGCATCATTTAGCATGAAAAACAGAAGGTGACACACACACACACTGATACTCACACACACAGCTGGTCCCTGCATGTGCAGTATGTGGGGGAGTGTCCCAATTTCACCAAAACAAACATCAAATTGTCCGACCACACAACTTTTGACAAAGTCACTTTGTTGTGGCCTACACGCACAGTGTGGGCAACCAGACAACCAACTGTGTTCTGATTCTCTGCTCTTTGCCCATTTCACCCGGCGGGTGCTCCTCCAGCTACAGCCCTGCCTGTGCAGCGTCAGATCTCCCAGCAGATTGGGGCTTTTCAGGTCCGACAAAAACCACAGTCTCATCCTCAGGTCCACCCCGAAAGCCATAGCCGCAGAGTGACATCGACTATTGTGCCTTTACAGTGCATCCTCCGTGCTCTGACAAAAGCAGTATTGACTCATGCACCCTTTAGACAACAACATGGGCGCACACACACACACACACAAATACACCTCTCCTGTAGACATACCGTCTCTGAGTCCTTCCAGCTCAGCGAGACATTGAGTCACGCCTGAAAATAGAGATGATATTTTGCAATAGGAAATTTCTCAGATACACATCTCGTCCACACACACAGCTGTGCGTGTGGAAGTGAAGACGGAGCCGAGAGAGAAGGAAGAAAAGATGAAGCCAAAGTCGTGTGGTCTTGGAGTTTCTCATTCTCAAGGATACCGTGCATATTTTAACTTGGACCGTGATTTTTATTGCTTTTTCCTCCTAAAACTCACCCTGAACTGACAGCCAGATGTCATCTGTAGCCAGTGTGTGTGTTTGTGTATGTGTGTGTGTGAGCGTCCACCATCCATGGCAGCCGGCCTACAGTTGTGTGCTTGTGTGTGTGTGTGTGTATATACTGTATGTATTACACCGGAGCAAAGTTGGGAAAACCCCAGCAGCATTCCTGTAATTCCTCCCAGCACCACCCCTCGCAGGAAGAAACCGGGCCGGAATGGAAATAAAAATAAAAAAAGAAGAGGAAAGCTCATGGTGTGACATATTCTGTGGTTAAGATTCAACCAACCCCCCCCCAAAAAAAAGTCTCTTCACATTCTCCATCCCTTGTCCTCCTCTCTGCTCTTTCCCTCCTTGTCTCTTTCCCTCTCTGGTGCCACGTTGCCCTGCAGAAGCCAGGCGCCGCTGCTTCGTCCCGGAGCAGCTGAGGGGTGAAGTCGCACTTCGCCTCCAGACCCGAGACATTATGTACAGCGATGGTCACAGACTCCGTCCTGTGTTTTACACTGACGGCCCCTCACACCCCGAGACACCGTCGTCCTCTTTACTGTGGGTTTTAGAGCAGTGCACTGAGATACAACCACAAAATCAGAGGGCGTTGTGACCATTCAGGTAATTGTTATAATAACAGGTGCACTTCTAACTTCTTGTTGTGATGTTAAAATGCATTTTAAGGGGACTTTAGTAAAATGAGCCTGTGTGTAACAGTGTGTGAGTGTGTGTGTGTGTGTGTGTGTGCCTTCATAACATGTCTCCATTACACCTAAACAACATATATAATGTGTTTTATTCACGTGCTTCCCAGATGTCTACTAAGGTATTTTAGAGGTGAATTGTTGTTAACGTGACAAAATATGGCAATGGGATGTGTGTGTGTGTGTGTGTGTGTGTGTGTGTGTGTGTGTGTGTGTACGCGCGCGCGCGTGCGTGCGTGTATTTGGATGCAATGCAAACTGTCGGGCCATGGCCTCGAGGACTCTCCACCTTCAGGCTTTCCAGCGGTTTCCAGCAGCTTCTTTGAGCCCATTCAGCGCGCGCCAGAGGCGGCCTGAGCAGCTGCAGCTCCCGGTATCTGCGTAGGGAGCCTGGTGCAACATGGGCTAGGTAAACAACAACAACAACAACAGTCTCCGGTGAGCTGTGACGTTACTCACCCACATCGGCGTTGCAGAACGCCTGTTGCGGATGTACCGGAGCGCAGCTGCAAGCTTCCGCGAGCTCCTCCGCCCGCCACAGGACCAGCAGCGCGAGCGTGCAAAGGATGCCGTTAACGGAAAACGGCATTTTCAGAAAACACTGATGCGACGTTTTTCTTCTTCTTCTGTTCAGCCTCTTCGCAGCTGCTGTGTGTGCTGCGCAGATGCGTTGCAGTGTAGATCCAGTTGCAAGCTTTTCTTTCTTTTTTTTCTTCTTCTTCTTCTTTTCTTTTTCTAGTTTGAACCGACAGAAACCGGGAGGTCCGCTCGCTCAGCCCCGGTGTAACGGTGAGGTTTCACTGCGTGCTCGGCTGCTCCTCTGTGGGGTCTTCACTGGTGTCTGCAGCTGTCTGTCTTCAGGGAGTGTTTTCGTTTCCAAGATCAAGGCGGTTTTATAAAGCAGCCCGTGCGGCTCCTCCCTCCTCCGGCGGTAACGGGCCGGCAGGGGGCGCTGCCTCCTCCGGCCGGAGCAACCGGAGCTGCTGCTGCTTCAAACGTCTCCATCAGCTGTATGTCTCCAAATATACTAGTTTAATATATTCGTTTTTAATTTATGAATGTTTGTGGTATTAATTAATTGCACCTAATTTTACTTCATCCTCATATTTTAGCATTTTTAAATTAATATCCATGATTTTGATGTTTGTAATGTTATTATGTTGTTATTAAAAGACATTTTAATAAAAAATTACCACATAAATCTGTCACTGAGGATGTTGAGTTTCTTTGTTTTGTCTGCTCAGTACTAAGTAGTAGTACTTGGCCAATGTATCCTTCTACTACACAATATTTCAGGGTTTAATATTGTACTTGGAATCTTTTGACAGCTGAATTTACTCTACATGTTATTTTTCATATAAATATACAACATATTGTTAAACACAAGAGCAGTGGCTGAGTTAACAGTCCCACCAAAAAGATTTGCATTTGGTTTAGCAATAAAATGTCCAATATTTCACAGTAAAAGCACAATTTATAGGAAAGTCTAAATAAATGAATCCACATTTTTGAAGCAGATCTTTTTTGTCTGTTTTTTTCTTCTTCCCTCCACCATTAATCACCTCTCAACCTCTAACTGCATATAAATAAATAGCCAAGTAGTTGCAAACTACATCCCAGCTACAAGCGTAAAATGCTGTTTATGCATTGATGCATCTTATACATCTGTCTCAGAGGCCAATTTGTCTGCAGAACCAGAACTTTAAAGAACATGTAGCTGAGGATACTTAAATACTTTTACTTGAGATTGTAAATGCAGTCATTTTACTTTAAATGCAGTACTTTTCCATTGCAATAGTGGTACTTTTACTTTAGTAAAGGAGTATTTATTCCTCCATTGTCTCAGTTCACTAAAGACCTAAATACTTGTTCATCCAAATGATATGCATATTGCCTGAACTCTTTTTTTTTTAAAGTACATTTCATCACATACAGACCCGTAAAAGAAACAACTCTACAGGGTTCTACATGTCAAATATTTGTGGTTTTATTCCATCTTATATGGCACAAGTCTGAGTTTACACACAGCTACACGACCTTTCAGATAAATCATGCAAACAAGCCGTACATCTACTCTTATTCTGGCAGAAGAGGGCAGTATCCTCCACTTTTAATCACACAGAACTTCAACGCCACACTGAATGACCGAGTTTTGACCCAGGCATAGAAGTATTTTTCTGGTTTCAAAGAAAAGCTGGTTTAAAAGAAAAATAAATCCAGCAGTGTTGTTGTTGCTTTGACAAAGGCACAGATTGTAAAGGAAGCTTGGCAGACGGAAAGGAGCACGACGGTAAAATGAAAACAGCCATGAAGTACAAACTAACAAGAGCTCTAATCTGACAAAGTAATGTGCCGTTCCTGAGAGGAGATCATTTGGTTTCTCAACGGGAGTACACAGTGCCCCTTGTATCTGCTAACAGACCTAGTTTGAACCAAAGAAACTGAGTTTAAAAAAAATGACATGATTGATCTAATCATAATTAGAAAATGAAGACTTATTACACAATCACATGTGTATTCGATCAGATAGTCAGCCCTCACAGCCTCAGAGGCCTTTGTTGAAGTAGACACGTTGCACAGCGTCTCCATATTGAGACACAATGGAGTCTCTCAGCTCGGGCTCCAGCTTGGACACGGCCATTGAGCTGATGAAGACAGACAAAGGGATATTTTAGGAAGAAGGGAGGGAGCAGAGGGAAAAAAATAAACCGTTTTATTAATAATTAGGAAATAAAGTTATTATATATATTTGCAGCATCATATTTGACAGTCTCTTTTTTCAATTATCAGCATATTTGCTTGCGTTTTCAGTTTTTACATATTTAGAAAACTGTAGCATTGTGGGTAATGTAGGCACCAGGTCTCGACAAGGAAGGATGTGTGGAATAAAAAACGACAACATCTCGGTATCTGTAGCATCAATTTTGATAATTTATCTGTCCATCACGAGTCCGGCAACGTTACAGGAATGCGATGCTAAAATGTGTGGATCACTATATTTATAGTCTCTAAGCTGCATTTGTCAGCAGGTGAAAGTGCAGAAACAAGTTTGTTACCATCTCTGAGGGAACAGGGAGCAGGCAGCAGGCACCATGAAGACCAAACTTTAAGCAGAAAGAGAGAAAAAAAAGGTTTTTTAGCAACAATCAAATAAAAAAAATACTCCTGAGCTCATTAAAACCTGCTGTGAGTCTCTCTACTTACAACGCTCCCACCAGCATCACTTGAATCGGTCCGTGGAGAAACGTGATTCTCTGTGAAAAGACAGAAACAGTTTGATGACGGACGCACATTTCTTTGGCTGGAGGACTGTGATGAAGGTAATGAAGGTCTAACCTGCATGAACTTGTATTTTTCCATTCTCTGCATGATGATGGGGAGGATGACTGATAGAAGAAGAATAAGAAGGTTAAGAGAGGAAGAGGATAACTTCAAGAACTCAATAGTTATCTTATTTATCTTTGCATACTCATTCCTGGTGCAGCCATGGTGATCCGAGAGACGACCACCTGAGTAATGCCTTTTACTGCAGCTCTCTACAGTGGGAGAGCAAACAAGACTTAAAGACATTAAATAAACTAAATCCTGAAAATGTCTTAAAGTGAATCCAGAGTACCGACCGTAGAGTTGCCCAGTTTGTTCCCATTTTCATCCGTGACAGAAATGCCATTCAGAATTTCCCTGAAAGAAAAGAAAGTGAAAACAGGTTTACTCATCAACCGCCATGTTAGTTGTAAACAATCTGTAAAAGTGCACACACACACACACACACACACACACACACACACACACACACACACACACACACACACACACACACACACACACACACACACACACACACACTAAATTGAAAGATGTACATTAATAAAACACTCACACGGTCAATTACTGGAAGAGTGCTGCAGAAAATATAAATCGGCAACATTTAAACGAATGATTCTCGTCGTCACCATCAGACCAACGGATCAATGAATAGAAACATCTGCTCTAAAGTCTGGGTCAATAAACAACCTTTATTATATAAGTTAGCTAAACTAAACTCCATTAATCGAGTCACACTTCTTGTATTCTAAGCTACAATCATCCTCTGGGAACCATGAATGCACACGTTTCATGGCCATCTATCCAAGGCTCAAGGTTAGTTTATTGTCCAACAGAATGAGAGTTGTAGTCCCTTTATGCTACACAACAAACAAAACAATGTTTTATGACTATTGGGACGACTTGAGACGTCTCAGCCTGAGGAAAGAAGCTGCTCTGAAGTCTGGTGGTACGACAGCTGATACTTCTGCATCTCTTGTCACATGGCAGCAGAGTTGAGGTGGGCTGTCATTTAATATTCTTTGGGCTCTGCGCACCTCACCAACGTCACTGATGCTCGGTAGATGTGTATGAATGGTGTACCGCTGTAGAGCCCTCCTGTCCTAGGACGTACACAACCCAAGTAATGTTTCCAGTCCCACTGCCTAATAGTCTACATGTTGAATAGTCTCACCGTCTAATAGTCTCACCGTCTAATAGTCTCATCGTCTAATAGTCTCACCGTCTAATAGTCTCACTGTCTAATAGTCTCACTGTCTAATAGTCTTACTATCTAATAGTCTCACTGTCTAATAGTCTACATATCTAATAGTCTCACTGTCTAATAGTCTACATATCTAATAGTCTCACCGTCTAATAGTCTCACTGTCTAATAGTCTCACCGTCTAATAGTCTCATCGTCTAATAGTCTCACCGTCTAATAGTCTCACTGTCTAATAGTCTCACTGTCTAATAGTCTTACTATCTAATAGTCTCACTGTCTAATAGTCTACATATCTAATAGTCTCACTGTCTAATAGTCTACATATTGAATAGTCTCACCGTCTAATAGTCTCACTATCTAATAGTCTCACCGTCTAATAGTCTCACTATCTAATAGTCTCACTGTCTAATAGTCTCACTGTCTAATAGTCTACATATTGAATAGTCTCACTGTCTAATAGTCTCACTGTCTAAAAGTCTCACTGTCTAATAGTCTCACTATCTAATAATCTACATATTGAATAGTCTCACTGTCTAATAGTCTCACTATCTAATAATCTACATATTGAATAGTCTCACTGTCTAAAAGTCTCACTGTCTAATAGTCTCACTATCTAATAATCTACATATTGAATAGTCTCACCGTCTAATAGTCTCACTATTTAATAGTCTCACCGTCTAATAGTCTCACCGTCTAATAGTCTCACCGTCTAATAGTCTCACCGTCTAATAGTCTACATATTGAGTAGTCTCACTGTCTAATAGTCTCACTGTCTAATAGTCTCACTATCTAATAATCTACATATTGAATAGTCTCACTGTCTAATAGTCTCACTGTCTAATAGTCTCACTATCTAATAGTCTACATATTGAATAGTCTCACTGTCTAATAGTCTCACTGTCCAAAAGTCTCACTGTCTAATAGTCTCACTATCTAATAGTCTACATATTGAATAGTCTCACTGTCTAATAGTCTCACTGTCTAAAAGTCTCACTGTCTAATAGTCTCACTATCTAATAATCTACATATTGAATAGTCTCACTGTCTAATAGTCTCACTATCTAATAGTCTACATATTGAATAGTCTCACTATCTAATAGTCTCACTATCTAATAGTCTCACTGTCTAATAGTCTACATATTGAATAGTCTCACTGTCTAATAGTCTCACTATCTAATAGTCTCACTGTCTAATAGTCTCACTGTCTAATAGTCTCACTGTCTAATAGTCTACATATTGAATAATCTCACTGTCTAATAGTCTCACTATCTAATAGTCTCACTATCTAATAGGCTACATATTGAATAGTCTCACTGTCTAATAGTCTCACTGTCTAATAGTCTCACTGTCTAATAGTCTACATATTGAATAGTCTCACTGTCTAATAGTCTCACTATCTAATAATCTACATATTGAATAGTCTCACGTCTAATAGTCTCACTATCTAATAGTCTCACTGTCTAATAGTCTCACTGTCTAATAGTCTACATATTGAATAGTCTCACTGTCTAATAGTCTCACTATCTAATAATCTACATATTGAATAGTCTCACCGTCTAATAGTCTCACTGTCTAATAGTCTCACTGTCTAATAGTCTCACTGTCTAATAGTCTACATATTGAATAGTCTCACTGTCTAATAGTCTACATATTTAATAGTCTCACCGTCTAATAGTCTCACCGTCTAATAGTCTCACTGTCTAATAGTCTCACTGTCTAATAGTCTACATATTGAATAGTCTCACTGTCTAATAGTCTCACTGTCTAATAGTCTCACTATCTAATAGTCTCACTGTCTAATAGTCTCACTGTCTAATAGTCTACATATTGAATAGTCTCACCGTCTAATAGTCTCACTATCTAATAGTCTCACTGTCTAATAGTCTCACTATCTAATAGGCTACATATTGAATAGTCTCACTGTCTAATAGTCTCACTGTCTAATAGTCTCACTATCTAATAGGCTACATATTGAATAGTCTCACTGTCTAATAGTCTCACTATCTAATAGTCTCACTGTCTAATAGTCTCACTATCTAATAGGCTACATATTGAATAGTCTCACTGTCTAATAGTCTCACTATCTAATAGTCTCACTGTCTAATAGTCTACATATTGAATAGTCTCACTGTCTAATAGTCTCACTATCTAATAGTCTCACTGTCTAATAGTCTCACTATCTAATAGGCTACATATTGAATAGTCTCACTGTCTAATAGTCTCACTGTCTAATAGTCTCACTGTCTAATAGTCTCACTGTCTAATAGTCTACATATTGAATAATCTCACTGTCTAATAGTCTCACTATCTAATAGTCTCACTATCTAATAGTCTCACTGTCTAATAGTCTACATATTGAATAATCTCACTATCTAATAGTCTCACTGTCTAATAGTCTCACAGTCTAATAGTCTCACTATCTAATAATCTCACTATCTAATAGTCTCACTATCTAATAGTCTCACAGTCTAATAGTCTCACTGTCTAATAGTTTCACTGTCTAATAGTCTCACTGTCTAATAGTCTCACTGTCTAATAATAGTTGTTGAGATTGAGATCATTTTTTGGGGTTGTTGAATTCAAAGTTGGCCTCCACAAACATGATCACAGCTCTAAAACATGTTTTTTGACAAAGATCTACTCTTCAGCATGAAACAGGATCTTCCAGAGGTCGAACACAGGAAGCGTAACAGAGCACTGCGCTTCGACCTTCTCCGAATAGCCGTTCCAAGAAAGGCTCTTGGATTACAGCACATTAAAACCTGCGCAACACAACATAACACGTCCACACGCATTTTTTTTGGAGCAGTAACACTTGAGGACTTACTGTTGTCTCATCATAGGAATGTTAACACAGTTGGCAGATGCCACCGCAACGAAGGGGACCCAGCGAGCCACGAGAGGAGGAGCTTTCTGCGGGAGAAAGACACAAAAACACACCAGGTTTATTCAGCTTTATGATCGTCAGCTTTATCTTACTTCACATGATAGAACTGAAACATTTAAAATTAGAGGAGTCGAATGACACTTGAATAACGAAGACTCTCTCAAGATAAAACAGATTTCAACCTCATCCGATTCTCATGCGTTTTATCTGTTTTATCTCTGCGGCTGCGCTCTGGGCCCACATTGTATTTATCAAGCAAATTAAGAGTAGAACATCACTCCCAACAAAAAATATCAGCTTTCATAACTTTGGAAATCACTCCCATCTCGACCTAAATTCAGCAGAGCTCTCTGGTCTAGAGGTCATCCTGTTCGGAGCTGCCAGGAGATGGCGTTAAAGCAAACACGCTCTGCAGGAGGAGAGCTGTTTAGGGAACGCTTGATGACAATAATCTTCAAAAGGAGGAATCATTTCTGAGTTTTTGTGCAGATGCAGAAGACGCGTCGTCTCTGCAGAAATCAATGTCCTCACAACCTTAATTATATGTATTGTAATGGGGGAAATGCAGCTGTACCACAGTGATAAGATAATATATTCCTGTATTAGTCCCGCAGTGGGGAAATTGCAGGATTACAGCAGCAGACGGTAAAGTGCACACAAGAGACACATTTAAAATAAAAAACAAGTAATATAAATAAACAGTAAAAAACAGTAATAAAACAGTAAAGAATCCACAATAGCAAAATTATATACAGACAGAATAATAATTCCCATTAAGCCCCTTTATAAGGACAATAAATGCACATGGTGAGAGTTGTCAGTGGGAAGTGGACAGACATCACAGAATTAACTTTAATTGTAAATATTTACAATTCATTTTACTAAAGATAATGTCTCGTTTAAAAAAGTGCACTAGTCCTGTTGCTAAAAAGAGGCAGGAAACACTTCGGACCGGATCAAGTTATTCAGATGAGTTTGATGACATATTACGCCAGAAGGAGAACTCATTTAAACAAAATCAACCTTGTGCAGGAACCGTAAACCGTAGTAATAGCATTTGTGTGTGTCTGTGTGTACCTTCGTGTAGAGGTTGAGTCCCACTGCTGTTGCTAACGCGGTGCTGGTCGCTGTGAAGTAGGCTACTCCGATCTGCCTGAGAGAGACAACAAAAGCCTTTTTCACACATACAATACACGACACTCAGACAAGTCCTAAATCACAAAACATTGCGTTAACTCTCGTTTATGTCAAGCATTTTCCTGGAGATTAATAATTACAGTCCGGCTATTGGCTTGATTGAAAATAACATATTGAGAGAGTGCTGGTCTAATAATTATTGTGGTTGTATGAAGATTTCATCCTTTTCCACAATCATGAGGGGTAAACTATATTTTGTACAGACTGAAAAACGTAACTGTCTCAATAACTGTGTTTTGTGAGAAAACTAATTTCCTTTGTGCCAAAGAGATGATATATACACGCTCTTAATAGACAATATGTGCATTTAATCTTTCCCTGAGCTGCTGTTGTCTTTACATTAACGTGGCAGCAATAATTCAGACTTGACGGACGAGTTGTGGAAATGTAACTCGATCCGACTTTTACGTAAAAGTGATAAAAAACGTATTTATGAATGAGACCAACATGTTAAAATCACCATCAGGTTTAAGTAACGAAGTCTAAAAGAGGCTGGACACACACACACAACACAGCAGGATTATCGTTCCTTCAAAGCGGTCCACATCCACATGGAAGCGGGCAGTCAATTCTTACTTGGGAGTAATGGGGGAGGCAGCGTTACGGTTGGTGTAGTTGACCAGAGCGTTGAAGGACTGATTTACCCACTGCCAGAACACCACGGCGGGAACTGTCCTAGAAAACAGACAAGTTATGAGATGCTTTTCCTCTGCGAGACGAGCAAAAAAACGTGGTAAATATGCAGCTCCTCCCGTTCGGTACCTGTAGAACTGCAGCATGAAGCCGGTGATGGCCATGCCTCCAGGCACCTGGAAGGACATGCGGCCGATGAGGTTCATGCGGTCCCCGGTGTCGGGGTGGAAGGCCGAGTCGTACAGCTTCTTAGCGTAATGGAGCTGCTCCTCTGTGGTGCCGGGAGGGACGAATCCTGACCTGAAGGGGGCCAAAGACGTACATTTTCACACCATCGACGACACGCAGAGGCATTTTTGTTCATGTTGACACTTGCAGGTAGCAGTTAAAGTGCAGACCCCAGGGTGTGAGCCAATTATCAAAAGGTAAAAGAGAGTTCTCATACTATATGCCATATCTGTCCTTCTGTCAGATATATTGCATTTACAGGACAAAGTCAGTTAATATTTCTGTGTTTTTTGCTTTAATAAAAAATAAACAAAACGTGACCCGACAAACTTTGTGGATACAGGTCAAAATATATGCATGAATGAAGACGTTGACTTTAACGTCTACAATGATTACAACACATTATGTTTTAGGTTACTTCTTTGTTCAAACTGCTGCGTCAAGATATAATGATGTGCGTGCATCTGTGGATCGTCATACTATCGGCTATTACAGTCTCTGCGACAGAGCACATGCGTCTTCTTACCTGCTCTGTTCGACTAAAGCTTTGGCCTCATCCAAGCGCGAGTCAGGTAAGGACACCGTCCGCCAGTCTGTGATGTTGAAGAAGTGTTTGAGCCGGCCCATAAACGTTGACTGGTCCCATCGCGGCGCGTCGATGTCGAATGAGCTCGAAGCCATCGTGGTTGCTACAAAGCAGTTGCAGCTTAATGCATTAAAAATTTTTTACATCTATGGCCTCCTCTGTTTACTCTGCAGGAGGTTACACAGCAGTCGAAACCTGCAGGAAAAAGAGGGGAATAATAATATAATTGCCTAAATGTGCTTTTGAAAGTTAAGAAAAGATTAACAGAAAAGAGACCAACTCGGCTATACCTGCAGTTAAACATATGATTGGTAGTGAAGTAATGAATGACATGGATCTCTTTTGTCCTTTTATCAAACTAGACAGACCTGGTTTGAGCTGATGTAACATTAACAAAGTTTTAACTCTGTATGTCAGTGAGCGCCAGACTATATTACGTTTAAACTCACATTCCCAAAGTGCTCTGGGCGTGTGCAGAGCTGAGATGCAGAGCTGCAACAATTAGCGATTGATTGAGACAAAAAAGGTAACTATTTTGTTGAGAAATTAATCGTTTCCGGTATAATTCAGGAAAAATGCTCAACATTTGCTGCTTACGGCCTCTCGAATGAGAAGACGTATACGTCTTATATTGGAGGGTTAGTTGGTGGAAACAAGCATTTTTAAGGACATCACCTTGGGCCATAATATATTACAAATTGCTAGATCAAACAATAATGAAAATTTTAGTTGCAGCCCTAAAGTACTCATGTTGGTTTTGAACCACTCCCCCAACATGTGCCCTTTGGTTCAAACCCAACACAACCCTGAACAAACAAAAGTATTCCCAAGGGTCAAACTTCCACTCAAAATCATCGACCACCTCCTGGTAAATGTTTCCATAGGTTGCCATTTTGGGTTTTTGCAGCTGCAGCATTCTGCTTCCACACAACTAGAGGGAACCTGCTGACTCCAGCTCAAACTAGCCAAACATCCCACTGAGCATCTTCACCGGTACATTAGCAATTATTTACTAGAGGTATTCGGTGAAACCTCACAACAAGAAAACACGCCTCGTGTGGTTTAATCTTTTGCAAATAAAAGGGCAAATGAGGAGAGGAGCGTATCAGTGTACTTCTTTGAAGGTTCAGTCTTGCTGGAAATGGATTGTTTCTGCAGCTGTGCGTTAGAAAGTAGAGTAAACACCTGCAAAATGTAAAAGTAAACGTGGCTCTGTATACCACAACATATAATTAAGAATATATAAAAGACTGGAATCCATAGAATGAGAACAGATACCTACAGCTAAAGAACATATTTTACAACTATTCATTTTAAATTCTATTTATTTTCATGATCAGTTCACCTCTTATTAATCGTTCCTGCCGTTAAATGTTTGTAAATACTAGAAATTTCCCGGAGAACCAAGACTGCAGGTGCAAGGCGGCTTGTTTCGTCCGACTAACAGTCCCAAATGAAAATGTACAAATGACATGGAGAGAAAAGCACCGAATCCTCACATTTCAAAAGCTGGAACCAGACAATATTTGGCATTTCCGATTGATAAAGAATAATCAGATATAAATATTGTTGTATACGAAAATACCTAGAAAAATATGAACTAAATATACAAACCATATCTTCACGGATATGTTAGTTTTTCACAGATCTGCAACTTAAACTGGTCATAGAGCTCACGTATTAATAAACTGATCCTGAAATTATTAGTTCATCAATTGCGAGAAGGAAGATGAATTAATCTACAGCTATAAATACACTATAAATAAATAGTTTTCAATGATTTCTTTAGGCTCCAAACACCAAACACTGACTGAATTCAGCTCCTAAAATGTGAATATTTGCTGCTTTCTTTCATCTACCATCTACTGAGCACAAGTCCTAAATGAATAATAACTAAAGCTGCAATGATATGTCGACTGTCAATCAACATAAAGTGTCTGTAACTATTTTGATACTTGAATCTGACCTTGAATCGTTTCAGGCCATAATTCCAGGCAGAAATGTCTAACATTCTCTGGATTTTTCAGTTTTTGATTGATATATTGAACAGTCAATTGAATATCTTATTGTTCTGAAGCAAGCTGAAGGTACCGCAGTTGAGCTCCAAGAAACTGGCATTTCTTCCCATAAACTATCGATAAACAATGGAACATAATTGTTTGTTGCAGCCCCAATAACAGACTGAATAGTTGTCTTATGGGAATGTATGAATGCATAAGGAGATTAATAAGTAGCTGCAGCCCTACATGCATTTGAAGGTATAGAGGGTTTAGTGAAAGCTACATGAAAACGGTTATGTTCACTAGAGTCTTGCAAAACTGGATTTGCAGGCCGGAGCATAGTACAGCTGGAGACTGACTAATAGTTAAGACATTGAACTCCGCGACCTTAAGCGTGTGCGTGCATCAACTGTGTTATATCACATGTATACAACAGATATAAACTCGATGTGCGGGGTTAAGTCTTTTGTGAAGTCGAGCGACCAATCTGCTGTAAAACGAGTTGAAACGTGAGCTCAGAGTGATGCAACATTACTCGAGTTACCAGCTGACTTATGCAGGAAGCGACAAAATAACAAAACACGAGCCGAAAGCATCAACTTACGAGCTACAACCTGTAGTTAAAACTGAATAACGATAACGGAACATTACCCACGAGAGAGATTCCTCCTCAACCGCCACCCACACACAGCAGCAACCTGTCAGGTATTGGTAACCGAATGTGCTCGTGTGGGATAGTAGAGACATGCGCACGTGGCACACCGTCCACCAATCACGGGCCGGGGCAGCTCCCTGCGTGACACCCAACGTGACGCTTTATTGTGTTACCGACTCCTGACTACTACTAATTCATGTCAACGTCTCACGGCAAATAACCGTCCACAAGACGAAACACGTGCACCTATTCTCGGCCTGCATTTGAAACATTCAGGAGGCAGTTGACTGCGCGCATCCTCCATCTTTAGGCTCGTGTCCGAGATCTGTGCGTAACTGTACGTCTGACGTCACTCCCCTTAGTAACCCTCGGCGGCGTCTCCAGGAGAGAAGGCAACAAGATGGTGAGTTTAGATTATGTCGTACGAATTAGTTATCTGTTTACCAGTTAAATGCCTCGCTAAACGTGAACATAAGACGTTAAGAAGCGCTCGTTGGGAAAACATTTGGGATTTAATGGCGGCCGAGAAAACAAACATTAAACCGCTGTATCGCTCGGTTCTCATGGGAGATTAGCTTAGCACGGTAGCTTCTTCTAGCTTCTGTTTGCGTGCCGTTAACTAGACTTAACTAGACTTAACTAGCCGTTAACCAGCTCTGCGCTGAAACAACTAGTTAGGTAGCCCACAATGCACAGTGACACAAAATAAGTTGACGTGACGAGCTGCACGCAGGACCCGCTGTTGTCCTCACGTATTGGTTCCGTTAGGAGAGAGTTGGCCGTCTTCATGAGCCACAGTTGGAGTAAAGGGGAAGAGATGCATTTTTCCAATGGTGGTTAGCTGCTATGTGCTCCCCTGTCTCTTTGTCCCCTGTCTTCTGTCTCCTCTCCCCCTGACTCCTTGTCCCCTTCTCCTAATGTCTCTTGTCCCCCTGGCAAAGTAGCATCACTGTTTTCACTGTTTTTTCTCTCTCCAGGGATTGCTGTCCATCCTGCGTAAGCTAAAGAGCACACCAGACCAGGAGGTGAGGATACTGCTGCTAGGTTTGGACAACGGTGGGAAGACCACCTTGCTCAAACAGCTGGCGTCTGAGGACATCAGTCACATCACCCCCACACAGGTACGGAGGGAAAGTCCACACGCACACACCTGTTATGAGAGCAAACAGACATCATATAACAGGGATGTATCCCTATCTTGGTCCCAGGAATTGTCTCTGCTTCCCCTGTCTAACCTTTGTGTTCTGTCAAGGGATTCAACATCAAGAGCGTCCAGTCTCAGGGTTTCAAACTGAATGTTTGGGACATTGGGGGCCAAAGGAAGATCAGGCCATACTGGAGAAACTACTTTGAAAACACAGATGTGCTGGTGAAAGAAGTTGGATGCATACAACACAGCAAATACGCTTTGTTTTATTTATTTATTTAAATCAAAGTCTACATTACTGTTTTGATCTGTTCATCTTTGATGAAGTCACCGTTGTCACACATGCACTGAGGACCTGCTGCACATGCTAACAAGGAACACTTCTGTTTTGTTTCAGATTTATGTCATTGACAGTGCTGACAGAAAGAGATTCGAGGAGACGGGTCAGGTGCGTTCAATATGTGTTGTTTTGTGTCAGTGTGCACCAGGGAATGAAATATGCACCTTCCACCTGCCAAACACAGGGTCAGCTGCCACCGTGACAGATAGGGACTGCTTCTGAAAATAATATTTCTTGATAGTAAAACCCATGTTAAAAATAGTCAGATATTAATGTTACATGATAAAGTATATTCCATGTTTCTACTGTCTGGTAACATTGTGTTATGCATAGTTTTCAGATCTAACTGACACAAATGACATTTTACAAGAGCACAAGGTGGTGTCTTCAAATTACTTCGTCAAAACATTCTTTTTGTTTTTTTTCAAACCAGCTGAAAAACATTCAATTTAGAGACTGTGGGAAACCAAAAATACTTAGAACCAGTGATTATACTTGACATTTGTGGGTAATTGTAACTTATATACACTGCACATACTTTGCATTTCTGCACTTTCTTTATTGTTTAATTTCCTAAATGAATACACTCTGCTGTTTTGTTGTATATATTGAGTCTTTTTCATTCCTGATATTTTTTTGTGTCTTGCTTGCTACTGTGACACACTAATTTCCCCTTGGGGATAAATAAAGTATACATCTATCCTTCTATCTATCATCTAATTAACAGATGTTTGTGTGCGTTGCAGGAGCTGGCCGAGTTGTTGGATGAAGAGAAGTTGAGCGGCGTTCCTGTGCTGATCTTTGCAAACAAGCAGGACCTGCTGACAGCCGCCCCAGCCTCCGAGATCGCAGAGGGTCTCAACCTGCACACCATTCGGGATCGCATGTGGCAGATCCAGTCCTGCTCCGCCCTCACTGGTGAGGGGATTCAGGTGAGCTTCACTTCTTTGCTTTCATCTTCACGTGCCTTTTTGTTTTCTTCTTCTCACCATGCTGCTATTTCTTTTCAACTCACTTTCAGGAGGGCATGAATTGGGTCTGCAAGAGCGTCAACTCCAAGAAAAAATAGCTTCGCTTCTAGTCTTCTGCTTCTCTGGAGGAACAGCAGCAGCAGCAGCACATACACATACACTGACACACATTGCACCCTCCTGAGCCTTAGTACGATGGGATATACCTGTGAATGTAAACACACTACTAATCCAACATGGACCTGAACTTTTTAACCCCCTACGTTTCCGTATCACTGGTTATCTAATCTCAGCACATCTTCCTACATTGGCCTCCACATAGAGGAGAGCGGTTCGACTTCAAAGGGAACCCATGTCGGGAAATCAACCTCCTCCACCCTGACTACCCACGTCACAATCACTGTCCCCGCCAATCGCAGCCACCACCCGCAGCCTGTCACAACCTCAAACATTCCCATTAAACTGCTGTCTTTCATTGGAATTTCAGCTTGTTTCTCACATACTGTCCTGGAAACCAGACCCTCCACCTCCATCCTCACCTTTTCCTCCATCTTATTCTTCCAGGTTGTGCTATTTGTTTTTTTTTGTCATTCCACGATGGCTCTGTTTGAAGTGAGGTATATTTTTGTAATTGTCTTATTTATGGTGAAGTAAACTGTAGAGTGCTTTCAAACAACAACCAGTGTGACGTGTGTGTGCGACTCAAGGGTAGTTGGAGAAACGATTCCAACTCACTGAAGAACGGTACTGTACATGTTAATATGTAGAAAAAAAGACGAGATTAAATTGTTGAGAGAAACTCCATTTTTGGATCAAGTGTAAATAGCTCGGCCCTGGGGTCATATGTTACGTTACGCACATGTTATAGAGTATATGTTACCTTGCTGTACTTTGTAGTCTATAATGTTTGCATATCTAACATTTGCAGATTTTTAACCGAGGTTTACGTACTTTATGTCCCAATGCATTTCTTTGTGCTCCTTGGGTTTGTGGGGGAATTCACTCTTTTGGCATTTCCTTTTGATATTCTTGAATGTAATCTGTCCAGAATTGAAGGTACTGTATGTGAATAAAAAGACAAGAAATTCTGAAATCATTGCGTTCCTAATTCTTCATTAAAGTTGCCTCCTGCGCTAACGCACTCTCAGTTCACTCGGATCTTCGCTGGGCTCTCGTGGTCAAGCGCACACCGGCAGCAGGTGAAGTCAGCTGCTCATGACAGCACACAGGCTGTGTGGAGAGGCCTCTGTGGGAGACAGCAGCTGGGGGAAGAGAACAGGAAACAGGATTAAGTATACAGCATTGAATTCAGTGTTAAAATGTACTGGAAGGGATATAGCACTATGATGTCATACTCCTGTACAAGTATTACTTGCACACAACATTTTATTTCCAACATGGATCTTCTAAATAGTACTCTGACAAACTGCTACGTAACCAAAATATGGTCATAGTGAAAGGACCAATAGGGCATTAGTTCACATCCTGCCTTTCTCTGTGAAGTGAAGACCAGGTACCAGTAGCCCATTAGTTCCACTTAGTTTTATGATGAATTTCAGTTTAAAAAAATTGTGTGGTTCATTAAATGAACCCATAATTTGATTATTTTTGGGATCAATCATTAACCTTCAAGCCTTGTTCAAGCACCTGAGATTATTCAAAATAAACAGTCTGAGAAAAGAAAATTACTTTTGGATTGAAATTGCTCGCAACTCGTGCAGCTGGCTGGGCAACTGGAACAAGAGGAAGTTGACAACGCTTTAAGACAAACATGTGCCGATTCAAAAGTTTGACTTCCGAACTGAAAATAAAAGCCTGTGTCATTCTTATACCTTTAAGGCTGCAATCAAACATTTAACAGCCTCAGAAAATATTAATAACTTAGGCTTAGTTGTTGTCTAGTCTTTCCCCGGTTGTAACAGGTTAAGAGCTGCAGTTTACGAAATATAAAATACAATGTAGGTGTTTTTTTTCCGACACGACAGGAGTTTCAGGCAGGTGGTGCTGTATATCCACCCGGTCGTGTCAACGCCTCATGGCCTGAGGCTGAGCAGGAGAAGCTGGATCGTCTCCTCGTTGACATGATGTCAGTCTGCGTTGCACAAACCACACACGTATGAGGCCACCTGCATACCTGTGCTGCGTGTTAGAGGGGAGGGAAGGCAGCGTGAAGGTAACATGGTTAGGTCCCACTCGAGTTTCCAATTCATACTCGGGTCTACTTCTACTCTACTACATTTCAGAGGGAAATATTTCACTTTTTATAGTATTTGACAGCTATGGTTACTTTGATTTTAAAAAGAAAGCACATGTTCATCTAATATGACATATTATTATAGATTAACTCACACAGGTGTTGTCACTTAGGCCACCAATGACAATAATGAGGTTAGAACTTGTCCTGCAAGAAAAAATAAACAGGAAGATCCCTGAAGCCCTTAAAAATACAACATTTCCATCTTTGCAAAAAAGTGCCATTTTGAATTGCAAATTGGGTGCAAAGCAGTAAATGTGTTTAGAGTTTTTGAGACTCGAGCTGAGGTTTTGCTCTCCGATTCTCAGTTTCAATGATTGCGCTTCATGTGCCGTTTTAGTGTGTTAGCGACTGAAAGTAAATGTGACTCTAATAATTGCCTAAAAGAAGAAGACATGTGGAGGTGCTACGTGTCCAACAGTTTGTCCCTACGGTCTAGGAACAGTTTGCCATGTGTTTTATTTTGTGTTACGTTGTGACTGAATCACTGGGCCTCAGAGACCTGCAGAGGCCTCTTCTTCTTCGCTCACAAAGATCCTCATTGTCAAGGCGTCCTCTCTTCTCACAAAGACTCTCTTCTCCCTCGTTTTCGGCTCTTTACTCTCTGTAACATTGAATTCTCACAAGGCCCTATGAGAAACACAGAATGACGCACCTTGGGAGTTACATCTTGACACATATAAAGACATTGAAAGGAACAGGCCGACAGACAGTTGGGGGAAAGGCTTGTCTGCTTTCTGACGCAAAATTCAATGAGAAGATTGATACCGCTGTCATTTCTTCACATTAATGAAGCTATGTTTAGTAGCCGCTTAGCTTAGCTTAGCTTAGCTTAGCATAAAGACTGGAAATAGCTAGCATATCTGGCTGCCAACCAACAACTCTAAAACTCACTATGAACATGTCACGACATGTTCATACAAAATGTAATATTTTATATAATTTGTATGTAGTGTTTACTGTTTACTAACTAAAATACCAATAAACAGACAAACAACAACTAAAAAAGATAAAACATGTAAATTAATGACTTTAACGCCGGTATGCTTTGGACAGAGACAGGCTAGCTGTTTCCTCTTGTTTCCAGTGCTAAGCTAAGCTAACCATCTGCTAGGCGACACAAAACAAAAACAGCAAACAGTCAACATTGGTGTTTTAACAACTTTAACAACAGTTTCTTTTAAAACCTCCAAATGAGAGAAGAAAGCGGTCTGTGGTTGTTTTATAAGTGTATAACAGCTTTTCGGCCTCACAGTGTGTTTGTGGGTAATTTAAAGTAGCCAGACGGTGTGTGTGTGTGTGTGTGTGTGTGTGTGTGTGTGTGTGTGTGTGTGTGTGTGTGTGTGTGTGTGTGTGCGTGTGTGTGCGTGTGTGTGCATGTGTGTTTCCGAGATACATATCGAAGACGTAGGCGACCGGATTACTGCCTTTCTCCTCATGGATCAGACAGCTGTGTAGCAGCTGTGTGCGCAAGTGTGAGAAAATGTGTGTGTCAACAGAGAAAGAGTGAGAGAGAGAGCGGGAGAGGGGGAGTGTTTGTGTGTTTGTGTGTTGTGTGTGTGTGTGTGTGTGTGTGTGTGTGTGTGTGTGTGTGTGTGTGTGTGTGTGTGTGTGTGTGTGTGTGTCAGAGAGTGAAAGATAGAAAAGCAGAGCTGTAATTTATGCTGCACCTCCGACCCCACAGTTCCTGTGTCTCTGCTGAGGTTTGCTGACGTGAGAAACAAAAAACCTTAGACCTCAAGACGGGAAAGAGGTGGGAGGAAGACGAGGGTGGAGCGAGAAGAAGCAATATGATTAAAAATGTTTGTTTTTACTTGTACATTAACCACTGATGGGCCTCAGAAGGAAAGAAACGGTGTTCAGAAACTCAAAGGGACATTTTTTAATGAATGTTCAACTCTTAAAAGTTCATTGTCGACTTCATCATGAGGTTCATTTAGCTGTGGTTTTTAGAGCTTTCAGTTGTATCACATGATCTTCTTCAGCTCATGGAGTTAATGGAACAGTATACTTGAGGATACTTGAGATTAAAAGGTGATTACTGCCCTTGGAAACGTTATATATATATATATATATATATATATATATATTTTTTTTTTTAAATAAGAAAATGAAAGAGTAGTTTTGACATTTTTGGAAAATATTTTCTTTTACTTTTTGCCGAGAGTTAGATGAGACTTGATAGATCAATCCTTTCCGTGTCCGGGCCGGGTGAGGTTTCCCGTGTTGAGTCAAATTAAGGGTTGATACCCCTCTCATGTTGGTACAACGCTACAGACAGCTAGCTTATCATAAAGACTGAAAGCAGGTTCAAACAGTTAGCCTGGCTCAGTCCAAAGGTTCCACATGTTATATCTTGTTTGTTTAATCTGGAAAAAACGTTTGACTGGAAAAACACACCGTGGGTGCATTTTTGTTACCTTTAGACAGAGCCAGGCTAGCTGTTTCACCTTGTTACCAGTTTCTATGCTAAGCTAAACTAACCAGCTAAAGCTTCATATTTACCAGACTGACATGAGCCCTGTATCAGACGTCTCTTTTAACTCTCGGAAAGAAAGCGATTCAGCGTATTTCCTGAAGTCTTCGTCCATATAGATTCACTTTTCTCTACTAAAATATATATATCTTTTAATTACTTTCATTGCGTTTACTCAAACCACATAAACACGGGTTAATCGTCCATGCTGTCTGAAAGGGGCTGAGGCGGAAGGGTAGGCGGGAGCACTAATGCAAAATCTTAATCAGGCCGAGTTGAACAAACAACTACTCATCTCAAAACTTGTTCTCTCCATCCTGTTTTCTCTCTGCGGGCCTCCACCCACCCACACATACTCACTCATGAGCCCCGTCTGAACTGGGCCGACACAGAGATATTTAAAGTTTGTTCAAGTGTCCTCCTGTGGATGTGTGTTTTTTTTAAAGTTAAATAAATACACTAATACTGCAGCCAGGCAGATTATCTGCATGTTTAAGAAAGATCAACAGAGGAGATGGGCTGGGCGGTTGTTCGGGTACAAGTGGGAGGATGTCGGGGTTTTTTTTGTCATGAAAAGTAAGCAGATGACTGTATGAACTTAAAAAGAAAAAAACAACACTGAGCATGAAACAAAAGCTTAGATTCTGCGTTTGCACAAATGTGAGAAATATTAAATATGTCTGCCGATATTTAATTTATTCTTATTTTCAACTTTTCCAATGAAAAGACCCAAACCAACAATTTTCAAGTGACAATGATTGTCTTCATAACTTCTTCCTCTGTACCATAGAGCTCCATTCATGTTCAACAACTGCTCTGCGAGGTCGTATTAATCGATGTATTGACCTAAACTTAAATCCAACTACTTACAATAAAGTTTCTCTACTCGACATTCATTAACATAGATCTGCAGGCAACTGTTTGCTGTTGAAAGATAAATTGCAGTAATGTTGCAGAGAAGAAAGTAGCTCTCCCTCTGTCTGTTTTCAGGATTTCTCTATGCTTTGAGTGTTTTGCACTGTTAGCGACATCAGCACTGTTAGCTGCAAGCCCTGAATCTGCTCTGAATATCGAAAAGCACCTTCAAAACAATAGACTTTGGGTGCACGTTTGTTTGGTTTCCAAGCTAGGTATAACATAACGTTCAAAAAGACAAATTTTTGTTTTGTTTTACAATTACAAAACGCTATATAACTCCAAAATAACACCACAAGCATTAATAACTGTATACAATGTGAGAATCTATAGTGTGACAATACATTATCACACTTTAAAAGACTAGTAATCTCTTTTAAATCACTTCTGAAAACCCATTTTTACAGACTAGCTTCATTAATGAAATTATTTATTTTATCAATTGGTTCTATTGTTTCATCTATTGTACTGATTTATTAGGGTTTAACTCTTACCTTAATTTGTTCGGCTTTGTTGTGCCTCACTGTTTGCTGCTTCGTCTGTCAAAGCTTGTTGTAAAGGTTTTTAAAAAGGTGCTATATAAATAAAATGATTATTATTACTACTCAAAAAAAGATTATTACTAAGGAAAAGCACTAGGATAGTAACTTCTCCACTGCCAAACATTGCAGCAGTGTTTCTATTGGCTGATTGAGAACAGTTGAAAGGTTGAACCTGCTGCTGGACATCTTAGCAAAATGCACAAAAACCAAAATGTTGAGTATCGCCACCTTTACCCTTTAAAAGAAGATGAAAAATGGGATTTGCAAATACAGAGTTGACAGCAGAGACCGGTTTTAAATTTGTTCGTTTATTTGGAACCCTTCTCCAAATCACGTCTGTAATTTTTCCATTTCACAAAATATTTACAAAAAAGATACTTTTTATGTTGTTGCTGTTTTTTTTCATCTTCATGATGCTCCTTTTTTAGGATGATGACAATTGCTTACATCTCGCAGTCCAGTCTTGTTCTTTTAGAAAAAGTAGATGAATAAAATTCCTCCCACCCTTTTCTTCCAGACACTCATTTTTAAAACTGCATACATTTTCCCCCCACCCCCCTATTGTTATTCTTTTGAGTGTTTAAAAAAACCTCTTCCTTGCATGATTTCAGCTGCAAACAGGAAGCCAAGAGCTCGTGTGCTTATTGAGAGGAAGTGACATCTTTGCCCTGCAGGAAGTACAATTACAGCATCATCAGATCCTTCAGATGCTTGATTGGTTTGGTGTGTCCAGTCTTGCCTTTTCCTCTAAAATCAAAGAGTCTCTCTAGACAAGCATGAAACCTACAGATGTACCAAATAACACAAAGTCATAGTAACTACTAAATGGAAACAGTCTTTGTCAGAAGATGTTCTGTCCTGTGGGAAGCCTGATAGCAGGAAGGGAGTGCCTCAAAACTCTTTGGGCCAGGGTCAACCGGCCCTTCAGATGCAGCTCCAGTGTCCCTCTGTGGGTCCGCATCTGTAGTCCGAGCATAACAAGGCGTCCACAAGTGCATTGTGGGTGTTCCATGGAAGAGCGTTTTGTGTTCAAGCCGTACGATCCATCCCTGAACTCATCAAAGAAGGGAAGAGGTGCCATGACGATGAAAACAAGAGTCCCTCTTTAAAAAGGAACGACCAAACAAAGTGAGCCGGGCAGAACAAAATAATAACATGATGCTAATAATAACATAAGGCAATTGATCTCAGTACAACTAGAGGGGTGATTATATGAGAGAAACATGAGGCGCTAAACTGGAAAGCTCAACACTGCACGTTTTTTAAAAATCTCTTTTCCCTTTAGCGTCGGAGAGCAGCCACGAAGAGGCGTTTTCTAATAAAAGTTCATTTTCTATCAATCCATCTTCTGCTCTATAAATAATAAAAAAGATGCATGCCACAATCTCCTCTTAGGCCTCTCTTGTTCATGTGTAAAACGCTGAGCTAAGTTGTGCCAGAGTGAGCGTGTTGGCTTGCATTTTTACGTATAATACACTACATGAAACACTGACTGAAAAGAAAGAAAAGAAAAAACACATAAGAGATCAACCCTGCCCCCGAATGGGTGTACATGTTCTAGATCGGTGTCTAGTGTGTGTGTGTGTGTGTGTGTGTGTGTGTGTGTGTGTGTGTACACACACAAATCTTAATATTTGAATGTTTGTATACTATAACTGTTTTTTTTCCTTCCGGTTAATAAGATGGTAACGGTGTGCTATTTTGGTGCCTGTCTCTATATCCGTGTGTGTGTGTGTGTGTGTGTGTGTGTGTGTGTGTGTGTGTGTGTGTGTGTGTGTGTGTGTGTGCACGTGTCTACTTTGTTAACTGGTGACATAGTGCTTTGTTGAGGGCTGCCCATACAGCCCGTAAAAATCAGCATGTCTGTGCGTCTGCGAGGCATCTATCCAGTCCCTCACTGCCAAGCCCTGCATGGACGGACCTCCAGAGGCCAGGCCGGGAGGAGGGGGGTAGTCCTGGGTGCTGACCCAGGGGAAAGAGCCAGAGCGTGGGTACGGGGGATGGCTGCGGTGGCCCGACACCGAGGGCACCCCGGAGCAGTAGCAGTTATCCATCGTACACACCAGGATCTTGCGGCCGCCATATTGAGGCAGCACGGCCTGCTGGGAGGGGTGCGAGGGGCCGCTGCCTCCGGGGGGAAAGTGCGAGGAGCCGAACACGGAGCCTGAATGGTGGTTGGTCAGAGAGCCGCTTCCACTTCCCGGCCCGCCGCTCTCACCGATGTGAGGCGGGCCGCAGGGGCCGAGAGGCTGCTGATTGGTGGACTGACCTTCTCCGGAGGCAGAGCCGGAGCCCAGGTAGGGCTGTTTGGCTAACGCTGAGGAAGAAGAGGAGGAAGAAGAGGAGGAGTCCTTGAATCCCGCAGTGGCGGTCTTTCCGACGTTCCCGTTCCCCTCTGGGAAGGCAGTGGAATGTTTCCGTTTCTCTGCGCTCTGACCGCTGGGATACGCAGGGACAGACTGCAGGAAGGTCGAGGGAGGGGTGAGGGGAACTGAGAGAAGAGAAAAGGTGTAAAATAAGAGGAGCAAAGTGGTCATTAAAATAAAATGCACATCAATGTCCAAGATTAAAACCGGATTAAACGTGTTTTGAGATCCTACCTTCCAGTGTTCTCTTTAAGCTCTTCTCTCTTTTTGAGATTTCAGAGAGGAATAGTTTAGAGTTTAGATTCCCCACTTTGTAAGGAGGGAGACTGCTGCCCACACATGCCTGAGACCTGCAAAAAAACAGTACCAAGAGTCATGTAAAACTCAAGAGAAGACGTCAGTTTGGACCCACAGGCGAAGAAGGAACAACGTCCATAAAAGAAAAGGAAAAATCCAACTTGGCTCTCACCTGTCTGTAAGGATTTTAACAGGCTTGGTGTTTTTCATGAAGCTCAGCTCCTCCGCCTTACTGAAGGCCGTGTGAATGGAGCTCAGCAGCTTCTGGGCCTCGTGGCGCTGCTCGCCCAGAGCCAACACCTGGGCCGCGTTCTCCTGGCAGAACCGAGCCTGAGCCCGGTCCAGAGCCTCCAGTGTCCGACCCAGATCCTCCTCCAGGAGCTGGTGCATCCGCTGGTACTGCAGACGCACCTCCTCTTTCAGCTCACACACCCTGTCCTGTAGAGAAACACACACAGCAAATCACACTCGAATGGCCCTTTGCATCAACGTCGTGTAGAAATTGCGTGAACTAAAGATTCAGGGTGTAAAAACAACTTACCTCCACCACACACTTGTCAGAGTCGAGTTTGCAGAGCTGCTCTTCGATCTCCTGCACTCGCTCCTCCACGCGCTCCTGCTGCCTTAGCAGGCTTTGCTGCGAGGTGAGGAAGAAAGAAAGAAACACAGTCGTCAGCTTTGGGAGGTTGTGACCTCAGCTAGCGTCCCCTCCCCATGCCGGAGATATTAGAATCCAGGAGCTGGCTAATTTAGTCCCCAACCAACACACAATCCCTGTGTGTGTGTGTGTGTGTGTGGAGGGGAGTAGGGAGGGTGTGCTGTTATGGCAACCAACAGCTATTCTGTGTTTGCATTAGAGAGCGAGGACTAATGTTGGGGGAGCTGGGGTCAGCGAGCAGAGATAGATAAATGGGCATACTGAGGCAGAAAAAGCTCCAGCCGCTCTCGTCTTAGTACTTGTTGTCTTTATAAAAGTTGCATTCACGCGGTGGAAGCTGCCCCGTGAGCTTTGGCGATGTTGTGGCAACAACACTTGTTATTTCCAGGACGGCGGTCGCCTGCTCAGGCAGAGCCGAGATGCCTATCTGGCTCAGCTTGAGGTCAAAATCAATTTAAAAATAAACGTAATTAATGGCTCCGTATGAGAGCAGCGATTCTATATGACGCTCCCAACATTAAGTCCGAGAGCAGGAATGTCATTGACACAGATTTGCTAATCCTTCATGTTATTAATATTTAATGTGATATGAATAATCCTCAATCAACATTTAATGATAGAGAAGCATGCCGATAAGATAAATAATGTGGAACTGCCAACATGATCTAGATTCAAATAAACAAGGCTTCAGCCTTTGTGAGACTTTATGTTAATGTCAGCATGCTCACAGTGACAATGCTGATGCGCTGATACAAAGTGAAGCCGAGGATGATGGTCAGAGGTTTTGCAGGTTTTTAGTCACAAAACGAAGTTGGGCTGCAAATTATCAATTAATCTATCGTTCATTTGTGGGTGAATAGATTAGTTTAAACCTCAATTTTTTGTCTATAAAATGTTAATTTGTTTTTGAGAAAATAGCCCCATGCAAAAGGCTATTTATTTATATGTACTATCATATACGCTGTATAGACATTTATGAATGCACTTTGTACAAAATCATCCGGTCCATATATAACCATTCTTCATTCATTTCGTTGCACTATTTGTATTGTTTACAATTTCCAGACTACTTGACTTCTCAAATCATTTTTATTGTTGGTCATTGGTGCTTTTTTAAATATTTATACAATATTCCTGATTTTTATATACACTTATTTTTCCCAGATACTTGTACATAATATTCCTGTGTATTATTTACCTTTTTTTGTGTACACAAAAAAGGTACCTGGCCAATAAAGATTTTTTTTTTTATATTATTAAATATTTGTAGATACTTTTTTCCTGTATGAAGCAGTTTTATGCTAGATGCAGATATACAAAAAAAGGAGTCTGGAGGTCATGAATGTCTTGTAACGCCAATCCACTCAGTAGCTGTTAAAATATTTCGGTGGAGACCAAAGTGGTTATAAAAGGGATTAAATGTATCATTAATCCTGCAAGTCAATAATCAGTTGTTTTTCACAGGCTGCCGATCTGTTCATATACCATCATCATCATCATCATCATCATCATCATCATCATCCAATCATCTCAAACTAAAAGGGCAGCTGATTTTTTCATTAAGTGATCAGCTCCTTTAGAGCTCAACAGGAATGAAAACCTGCGTAGACTTGGGCCTCAGTGGCACATGGTTGGGAACCACTGCCCTAGATATCTCTCAACCCCCAAACACACGCGCGCGCGCGCGCACACACACACACACACACGCATACGCACACACGCACACAGTTAGATCCAGGACTGTGACCTGGTTGTGTTGATTGATTGAGTCAGGCTCCGAGCAGAAGCCAGGGGAAAAACGGGGTCGAAGGAGCCGACGCTTCCCAGAGGGGGGTAGCAGCTACATGTATGGGATACCTACCTTTGGGGGGAGGGAGGGGGGCGATAAAGAGGGGAGGGTGCTCTTTAGCTGTCATTTCACCACAGCATCTTTTCCACCAGAGCAGGAGAGCAGGGCCAGAGGGGAGGTCGGTACTCGCCCGGAGCGGCTGGTGGATGGTGTGAGAGGTGAATTTAGTTGGGGGCTGACGGATGTGAAGAGCAAGGGGGGGTGGGGGCAGTCGCTATAGGGTGTGTGTGTGTGTGTGTGTGGAGAAGGGGTCCAGTCTGCATTTTCTTGATGATACATTCAACATGGACGATGTTACAGTAGGTCACTACCACGAGGGTCGACATGGCTGAATGGTCTCGATGTCATTAAGACTATTTTTCTGATTTCTTCATACGTGGTTTCCTCATGAAATCATTCAGCAGAGTAATAAGCTTCCAAGATCTGGTCTTGTGGTCATTTTATTTAGTAGGAGATGGTATATGTTGCTCTTAAATTGTATTTAATGTTAGTGGTCATATGATAGTAAATGAGCATCTTTGTAGTTTTGATCTGTTTATGGGACAAAACAAGACATTTGAAGGCATCACCTTGGACTGTGGGAAACTATAATGGGCATTTTTCAAAAATGTTCTGGCATTTTAGCAGCATTGTGTTTGAATGAGATTAAGACAAAAGGAAATAATCGTTGGCCTCAGCTGCTGTACTTTTAGTGCTAATTAGCAAATGTTAGCATGTTAGCTCAACGCACTGCTGTTCCTGGAATGCTAACACACGCTTACAGGATGGTTAACGCAGGAAACCCGTTTAATAACAGCATCTCTTCACAGCAGGCTATTTAATAACTTTAATGACGACTGCATTCCACTTAAGGAAGGCGCTGGTGCCGTGGACGCTGGCTAACTGCGACACATTATTGAACTGAGCCATCTGTGATATTATCAATGTCCCCTGTGCTGCTCCTACTATGTAACGTCAAAATGTCTGCCATGAAAAGGGGCCTGTTATGAGCATGCAGCCCTGATTAAATCGGCTCTACTTATCGCCCCATACTGATTAAAGATGAAAAAGCTGTCAATGTGAAAGCTTATTCATTATTTGTTTTTACAGTTTTTATATTCAGAACAGGTCCCACCCGACGGCCCTCCTAAGCCCCAGGCAACCGATTAACTATAGATAAAGCCGAGTCATAGCATTACCAGCAGGAAATACACCCTATGACACAGTTGACATCTAATTAGGGTGTTGGGTGAACAACATGAGTCAGTCAGCAGTGAGGCCTCCATGGCTTCTCCCTCTGACTAAGCTGGCCGGTCACACGCCACCTTGAAAAGGAAGAAGGGGGGGAGGAAAACCAATCCGACCTCTGCCAGCACCAAACCCCCAGGAAGGGAAGAGGTTAATAAAAAAAGCCCTAGTCGACTGCAGAATCAGGCGACGAATCACTTTAATCCCCCTTCCCCACGTCTCCACTCCCAAACCCCCCCGCCTTCACAACTGGCGATCCCTGAGCTAGGATGCACCTGTGCTGGGGAGATAAGGCCCTCTGAGGGCCCCTCATTGTTCCACCCTCGACTGCATTGTTTGTCATTCCAACAGATGAGAACGGAGGTTGGAGAGGATCACAACTGAAAAATGCACAAGACTCTCACACAAGCGCTAAAAAAAAAAAAAAGACTTAAAGTGCGATATTGTTTCAGAATGGGTCATTCGGCTTCTGATAAGAGTGAATTGATTTCGGCGCTACATGAGGAAGGGTACCTAAAAATCTCCACGTAACTGTTTTTTTGTTTGGTCAAGAATAGAATAACATGCCCTTTGTTCTGGTGGCATTTGCTTGGATCAAATAAATGACCTCACTGGCTTGTGTGAAGCTCCGGTTTGGTACTTGAGTGGGCACTTAGCCAACGCTTATTGATCACCGGTGAATTGACAAATTCTTGCAAGCAGGGCCACAACTAACGGTTTATCTTCTACCGGAGAGCAGGGTGCAAAAAAACATTAAATCGATTGCATTCTCGATTAATGGATTAGTCTATAAAATGTACACCCAGGGCGCAGTGCGAGGTATATTTAGTTTACTATCAGAGAAGATTAACATCTGAGAAGCTGGAACCGGTGAATCTCTGCATATTTTTTGCTTAGAAAATGACGAATGATTAATCGATTATCAAATAGTTGCCGGTTTATCTTTCATCTTTCGAGTAATCAATTAAAGCGGACAATCGTTTCATCTTTTCTTGTTTAAAGAGCCAGTGATGGAGTCAAACCACAGGCTGGAATTTTGTTTCCGTCACAATGTCAGCTTGCGGCTACACCCTGAAGTGAAATAAACAAAAACAAGAATGTATTTGTTTAATGTATGTGTCGGACACATGATTCTTACTCTGATGTCGTTGCGTCGCAGCTCCACGTCAGTGACCGCGTGGCCGTGGCTGGGGTGGCAGCGGGCGAAACAGCAGTACTGGCACACCGCCGTCTGCTCGGCCTCGCAGTGGTACAGCCTGTACTCGTCGTGCTGCAGGCAGGTCCAGGCCTTCACCGCCTCCGCCTCCACCAACAGGTGCCCGAGGGCCGAGCACGGCTGCTGCAGGTGCGTCTGGACGTGGGACTGACAGCACGGGGCGTTGCAGCGCAGGCACACCTTCACGGCGGGGAGCGGCGGGCCTCGACGGCACAGGATGCACTGCAGTGCCGGCGCGCTGGGCTTCTCCACGCTCAGGGCGTTGTACTTCTCGACTATGTTGGACAGTTTGTGGTTCTTCTCCAGGCTGGGCTTCTGCGTGTACGCATGATTGCACTCAGGGCAGCGGGCCAGCAAGGAGTCTTTGGCCCAGGCCTCGCTGATGCAGCCCCGGCAGAAGTTGTGCTTGCAGGGCAGCTGGATGGGATCTGAGAACACGTGCAGGCAGATGGGGCAGATGAGCTCCTCCTCAAAACAGTTCCTCCACGTCTCCGCCATGTCAGAGGCCATCATGGTGTGGGCAGGCATACACTAACTGTTCCTCACTTCTAACGGACCCTGTAGGCCTCTCGGTCCTCGCAGAAAAACGTGACTCTCAAGTCTTGAGGGAAAAGATAGTTTTTCTTTCTTTAAACAAACCCGATGCTAACCTGAAAGATCAGTCTGTATATATGTATATATCTCAACCCTTGTGACCAAACCAAACGAGGCTCCCTGACAGGTGACCAGTATTGCTTATTGCTGCAGCATGAAGGCAAAAAATTGAACCAGAGAAGGCAAAGATGACAACACCTTGGTGATTTCAACACGCACAGCGGGAGCTGACGTTACACAGATTACAGTAAACGGTGCTTTCCTTTCCTCTAAATCACACACACACACACACATGCATACACACACACACACACACACACACACACACACACACACACATACACACACACACACACACTCACACAGGGCCCTCTGTGTGTGTATAGGCCTACAGGAAGCTAGAAGCCTGTCGGCTACAGGTAAAACCATGAAATACAAGCAAGGCACAGATAAACGTAAACATCTACATAATTACTTATGTGATCACGAGGTGAATCAATCTCTGTGTAGCACATGAAAAGACACTTGATCCTTTTTTTCCTACCCTTTCCTCGCTGCCTGCTCGGGCCGTTTTACCTTGAGAGCTTCCTCCACTCCGGCGTCGGATTATGATCGGCCGTGGACCAAATTCAGACCAACAAACGAAGCATGAAAACAACGAGAAAACGGACTGCTCCAGTCCAGTCCACACCCTGATTACCATCCACACAAAGAGAGTCGTTGAACAGCAAAAAACAACAACAACCCTGAATCTGCTTTTTTTTCTGGACCTCAAGGGCGCTTGATTCCGTCAATAATCCCAACGCAGCGCGACGCTTTTGTCCGCTGAATCATAAATAAGTATCCGAGGAGCCTCCACCTGCAATTTAATTACACACACACAACTTGCAACGGTTTGGCAGCCGACAAGAAACACTGTCCAACGAGTCAGATTGACAGCACAGCTTCCTTCAGCCCCTTCAATTCAACATAAAAGCGACATTTCTAGGAGATGAATACCGCCTGCTATGTGGCACAGCTCGCATATCTGTACACAAGGCCTCGGCTTTTTCTTCTTCTTCTCCTCCTCCTCCTCTCCTTCCTACCAGGTTTATGACAACAAAGGCCTTATAATCTCATTAAACATGAAAAAAAAAAAAAAATCACCCCCGCAGCCCTGATCTGGAGCCTGTTTACTGCATAGTTAATCGTTGTAATAGTCGAGTCCACGTCCTGCGCACAAAACAAAGGGTTTTAGGATCCGCCGGAATGTTGGTCCTCCGACACATCTATCAAATATCTGCTCACAAAGATCAGTATTACTATTTCACCCAGCTCGTGGCCTCCACTTTATTCATCTATCGTTGCCTCAGCTTTTGGCCAACAGCATATTTGTTCTCCCTACTTCCTTATCTCGATTAAAAAGGTGTAAATTACCTCAGACGTCACCTCACCAGGTAACAGATGAGACACTAGATCAACCGGAGAGGACGGTTTGTTTAAACTGTGGTCATTATTTATTTGAAGCAGCCATATTTTATATATATTTTTAACTAATTAGGAGTACGGGGAGAGAAAAAAAAACTCCTAATCTTAAAGGGGACGTCGCCTCTCTGTCCTTGTTAGCTGTCATCAGCCATCTTGCAAATCCTCATTTAAAAAAAGAAAAAAGGAGGATAAAAAAAAGAGGAGATATCCGCCGTGTTTCTCCAAAAGCTGCGTTTCGACAGCTGAGCTTCACGTCAACGGGAAAGTCCCCTCGTTATTAAAGAGGAAAAAAAACGCCATTTTTTTTGTCGTGTTTTGTAGCTTTGTAGGTCCGACCGGAGCAGGTTTGTTTGCGCCTCTATCGGGTCCCGCGAGGCGACTGGTTCTTTTAAAATCCAACACGAATGAGAATAATAATCGGGTGTTTTCTCCCCCCCGCCCTCCTTTCTTTCTCTGTCTCTATCGGTCAGGCTTTAGAGAGAGGAGGAATGCAGGCGAGCTGGACTGGTCTCCCCAAACCAGCGTCAAAGAAACCGGCGACACGGACCACTTCCGGGGATGCTTTTCAAAATAAAACCTGAGGTCAAACTGAGTTAAGACAATTAATCGACACTAAACTATCCACTCTGCATACAAATGATCAATTGTATATGTATATATTATTTTTTTCATATATACATGTTATAGTTTGAACACAACATTTTCAGTGAGGATATAAGTAAGTACATTTACTCAAGTAGGTACTACTACTACTAAAAATAATGGTAATAGTCTTGGAGTGTTTTAATTGTATGCAGATTTTCAGATTATGTTTTTTTTTCATTCCCTTCCTGTCCAGTAAAAACTATGAATCTGCAAATTTGATGATTTTGAATGTCTGTGACTAACTGAAGAAAGAAAGTCCCTTTGTTTCCTTTCTCCTAATTCTTAAGGTACATAAAGTATAAAAAGCCTCCTCATCCGCTGATGAATACATCACCACAAATCTGAAAAGGCTGTTTTTCGGAGCATTTTTAGAGATATGTACACCGTAAAAGCCGGGTTACAAGCCGCTACTAACTTCGGTGGTTGTCCCCGCTGTAGCAAGCTAGCTCTGCTGCTAGCTCCCCGCTGCTGCTGCTACTGCCCGTGTCCCCTCTGCCCGAGTCGGGCGTCAAGCTAGGGTTGGTCCCGCTACCTTCGGTGGTTGTCAGGGAACTAGCGAGAGCTAGCGAAAGTTAGCGGAGAGCTAGCGGAAGTTAGCAGAGAGCTAGCGGAAGTTAGCGGGGAACTAGCAGCAGCGCTAGCTGGCTACAGCGGGGAACTAGCGGGGGCATCCACCAAACGTAGTAGCAGCTTGTAACTCGACTTTTACGTTATATGTATGTGTATATAAACATGATGCATTGCTGTATAGATTAAACTACCCAATAGTTTTAAAGAGCTCAAATTAGCACAGCCTTAAACATCTATAGTGGTAAAATGCAGCATACACCCAATGTGGCAGTAATAATCCAGAAACATCACATACAGTATAAAAGTAAAAGAGAACACAGTGACCCACAATTAATATGGAAACATTGATTATAGCGGCTAGGCTGGTGATACTATATATGTTGTGCACAATGACAATTTTAGTTTCTATATTTCTATTTTAGTATATTTTATATAAATTCACATGTGGTGCCACAGAGCTGTTTTCTCTGCAGTGAAAAATACCAAATACAATGAAGGCAACCTTATTTATCAAAAGTGTACAATGAGTCCATCTGATATGGTGGTAATGTGGTTACGTCCGGACAAAAGAGAGAGAAAGGACGTTATGCTTAATAGAATAAGTCTGCATCATTCTACTTAAATTCAATATTTAAAGTGATAGGAAAGACTTGTGTATGTGAACAATGGTTGATAAGTCTCTTTTTAATATATTCAAGAATTGTGTTCGATTAGAGGAAAAATTGGAAGGCTGGAATTCAGGACAGAGCGATTGGTTCATTAATTTTTATTAGACAAACAGCATTAATGGGCAGGATTTTATTTGTAGTCCACACGCCTGAGCAAAATGTGGTGATAATGCACCCCGGAAGACAACGGCTGCCAATTAAAAAAAAAGAAGATGATAGACGGCACTTTGATGCACATTGATGCACATTTTAAAACATCCCAGTAAGCGACGGATTTCACAGTGTTCATTGCTTTAGCTTTTACCTTTCATATAAATGCATGTACATGTAAGTACGTCTGTACGTTAATGTTATTGTGAACATTTATCTTTTATGATAGTTGTTGAATTTTAATGTACAAACAAGTAATTAAATAAATGCACCAGCCTTAGAAGTAGGCACAGGGGTAACAGCCAGTCATTTTAGGCTTTTGTAATTTCACATAATTACTTGTGGGCCTTTTGTGGACCCTCTCCAGCTGTGAGGCTTTCCCTCCACTGCATTTTCTTCACATGCTCCATTAGTAGCTTCACACATTCATGGAGGAAAGAACAGCTCCATGCTATGTCACCCGGCGATGAAGCCAATCCATCAGAACAGCAAAATAAATGTATATTTTATCTTGCTCTTTTTGTTTCAAACACACCGAACATTGTTTTGTTTTATCCCCAGAAAAAGTAACCAGGCTTCACAGTGGTATCGTGGTCCAAGGACCCCATGTGACTGCAGTGTTTCCCAATAATGTGTTAAACCGTTTTAGAGGGGCAATATTGAATGTTATGGTCACTTTAGAGGCTGTATGTGGTTTTGAGTTATCAGCCTACGGAGAAGGGTTTTTCTAATATAAAATTTAACTTGAAGCTAAAACAAGGAACTTTCATTTGTGTTGATTTTTACCACCAAGGTGGTCGTGTTTCCAAGCACCAGATTCCCTTTAGAAAACCTGTAATTTTACTGCAGCAGGGTCTGAGGTCTGGCCTCCAGCAGCGTGGAGTCGGCTCAGCGAGGCGAAGCTCTGCTCCTTTGCAGAAGGAGGATTACGAATAACTACAAAAATAGACAATCTTCCTGCTGATGGTCTTGTTTACTTACGTAGGTCATATTGAGGCATCAGCATTATATCGAAACTGTTTGACAACCAGCTAAAGGTTCCTCACAGTAACTTTAATGATACAAGTCTATAAAGTTACACTTAGAAAACAGAATAACAGACACACATGTTTCTGATGCATCTAAGTAATCCAAATCCCTCTAATTTTAGCTTTTTAAAAATAATAATGTTTAGTGGCTTGACGTTCCACTTCCTCCACCAGCTAGTTGCTAACTTTGATTGTCTGTTTGGTGCTAAGCAATCGGTTCACTGGATCTTTTTGCTGAAAACAGCAGCCGTCTGCAGCTGAAAACAAAAAAGGTCGATGAGAGCGATGAGACTGGGAGTGACGTGGCATCGAAATATGGAGCTAAAAGAGGCTTAAAAAAAGCTGAAAGCTGAACAGAGCTGCACATTTGGTTGATAATACCCTGTGAGCTTTGTCTAGCCACAGCTTTTTGGGGATAATGTTTGTTTTTTTAGGAAAACTGTGGCTTATTTATGTCACAATACAGAAAGGCTCACATGTGAAATCAGGAATTGCAGCTAAGCTACAGTATTTTATTCTGAAGCTCAACCAACCCGCTTCCGGTAGGGATCCGGCTTTTTCTGGCTGACCTGACGCAGTTTCTCGGCAACATCAGCCACCCCCTCCTCATCATCATCCTCCTCCTCCTCGCTCCCTCGCTCCTTCCTCTCCCCTCCCCTCCCTCCATCCGGATCAATGCCACCGTCACGTGACCTGTCACACAACTGATGTGTGTTACGTTTTAACCAGGAGGAGCTGTGGGACGAACTGGGGAGGAAGGGCAGGGAATCATACTTAAAGAGCTTACTGCATTTGTTAATGGCCTGGACGCTCGTGACGCTGCTCCGGGGCAACGCTGCATGGCTCTGCTGATGCGCGCACGCATGTTTCTGCATTTGTATAGCAGGAAAACATAACTGTGGACTAATATTTCCTCAGAGACTAAAGGTGTATTATTACGCTATATGGATGCAAAATGAAATTTTGAAATAATAATTTAAACACTTAAAGCAAACATGATGACATTTCATTCTCGCAGTGCTGGAAGAAATATTTAAATACTTTACTTATGTAAAACTACTAATGCCACGTCGTGGAAATACTACATCATCAGCATCATGTATCATCAGCAAAATGTACTTTAATTTGACATTTGACCTTTATCTAAATAAAAGTTGAAATCCCACAATGTAAACACTACAAGTAAACAAGTGAATCAGTTTTACTTCGGTACACAAGTACAAATATGCTTAAATGATCAAAAGTAAAATAACTCATGAAGACTATTTAATATATATTATTATTATTGGGTAGTTTAATCTAAAACAAAGCATTATATCTTAACAATCATCACATACTTTGTGTTAAAATATCTGCAAGGTAACTATAGCATTTACATAAATATAGTGAAGTAATTAAACATGACCTACATTGATAAAAAATATTTTTTTCTGACAATTTTGGAAGAGACAACGAGTCGTTACCCAGAACACACAGTTACAGTCGCACAGACACAAGTCACAGATCAAATGCAAACACATGTAATTAAATAATATACATGCAATACATCCACGATGGTGTCCAATAACGATTGTGTGTGTTTCTTTACAGGATAAAACTAATAAATCGGTCACGGGAATAATTTAATATTACGAAACTTTGAATAACATACAAGACATGTAGCATTTTAAAAATATTGACACTTTAACACCTATTAAAGTGCTATTCTGTGTCATATAGAAGACGTCATCATTAGCGCTATGGGGGAATGATACAATTTGTATCTTAAATGTTTTTTTCTTTGAACAAGTAAAGGAAGCCCCGCTTGCGCAGGGCATCAAAAAATTGAGTTATACTCTTATTGGTCCTCTCCACGGAAATCTTTAGTAAAAGGCGAAAGATTTATGCGATCTGAATAGAACCAAGAGTGATCTAACGAGCCACCGTCCCTGAAACCAAGGAGGTTTGCGGCACAACTACTCTAAGTGACGGTTCGGTCTAATGTCACGTATTCAACAACTCAAGTCACATAACGTGTGAACAAGGTTCACTGAGAAATATATTACGGCGGAATTTGTATTTAAACATAAAAAGCAGATGTTTATTTAAGGTTGGTTAGCGATCTGTGTTATGGCGCAATGCATGATGGGAAGCCAGTGTATACATATTTCAGAAATTTGACTTTGACTAATTTCCTTTTATCTAAAACAATGGACCATAATTTACCATAAAAGCCACAACTACAGTGCCAAATTAATTAATTTTCAGCGGTTTTACGTGTTTCTATTTGAAAATAAACCGTGTAGTTACGGAAGGACCCGCCCCCTTCACACATACACACACGCACGCGCGCGCACACACTCACACACACACACACACACACACACACACACACACACACACACACAACCTTTTTTGATGAGGAATAAGGGGGTACATGTTCAATACTGCCTATTAAGTAAAGACGTTCAACTAAATATTATTTTATAGTTTACATTAACAAACACGTGACAGGCAACTGAAATTCTGAAAACTGAAATAATGAACGGCAGAAAGACAACATCGGGCTATGTCGGCTGAATGAGAGTATAGACCATGAAATTACTACGATGATGCATAGAGTAACACACCAACTATATATATTGAAGCATCCCTCCTGTTCACGTGCCACACTCTGGACCCGCAACAATATAAACCATCAGCAACTAAGATCTGTTTTACAGCCAAGATACAACAATTTGAGAAAGGCAGGGAACAAAGGAAATACAGTTTTGCAATTGCTAAACATTAAGATTAAAATAACACGTTATGTTTACAGGACCAGGGACAAAAAAACAAAAGCCCCAGAAGTCTCTCGTGGGAAATGAACAGATCTAAGGATGCAACACTGAGATTCCTAATGTTCTATTATTTCTGATGCACAGAACCTGCAGATGCAAACACGTCATCATTGTCTTCCACCTTTCAACGTGAAATAGTGGAAGTAATCCCGAAATGTTGGATTAGATGACATGCAGTGATTTGCATTGTTAGGACAGCAACATCGAGATTACATTTTATTGTTATACCAGTCAAGAAGCCCCACGTAAGTAGGACGTCTAAAAATTGAGTCCGACTCTTAATGGTCCTCTCCACGGAAACCTTTAGTAAAAGGCGAAAGATTTATGCGCTATGAAGAGAACCAAGAGCGATACTGAAAAACAACCAGAGAGGACGACCACTTTCTCGGGGACACGTACTTCACCACCAGTACATTACAAACCCCAGGACATAACAAAGTAATACATACATTCAATGCAGTGTTTGTTCATTGCCTGAGCTTTTACTTTGTACTTGATTACAACTTTAATCTGACTTTTAAAAGTCTCGTTTTAGTTTAAACATAAAACATTGTTTCCCTCTGTTTCAAATTGTGACACAAGGCATGAACTCTATCCATTCAAAATAAATGCAGTGGTTTGCAGTCTTCTTCATACTGTGTATATTTGTATATATAACACTAATATATGTATATAAATTCACACACAATAGATAATTTATAAAACACAAAGCTACTGTTGAAAGACTGACTTCCCAAAGCTTGCAGACTTCATGCAGAACAACGCCTCCTTGTGGTAACAAAACGTCTTATTTTTTTTGCAAAATCCCATACTAGTACTTATCAGGTGAATGAGCACGGAGTAAAATACAACAAGAAACAACAAGAGTAAGCAAACAAAGCTGCACAGAGGACACCTGTAGACGGCTATGTGAATGTATGCGACCATCAGACATTTCTGCGTGAAGTTTGAAACGCTGGAAATGTTCCACCACTTCCTGTATCCACTATGTGGTGCAAGGGGACATGCACAATGACACCTGAAAGAAGTCGTGTACAAGTCGTGTAAAAGTCACATGAAACGGATGCTGTTTGGTACTAAACAGACTCTGACTTGTTTATAAACCTTTAGGTGGCGCCGTTATTACGTGTGAACATTGGCTCGTAGAGATCCTCAGTGCCACAATGTTATCAAGGAGGAAGACCTGACCGCAGGTCAACCTTGTTTCCGTAATAAGTTTATTTTTAAATCAGAGAGGAAGCCCCGCGTAAGCAGGGCATCAAAAAATTGAGTTAAACTCTTAATGGTCCTCTCCACGGAAATCTTTAGTAAAAGGCGAAAGATTTATGCGCTCTGAAGAGAACCAAGAGTGATACGGGAAGGCGATCAGAGACAACCACCACCTTCTCGGGGACATGTACTTCACTACAGGTGTATTATAAACTCCACGACGTAAAAAAGTAATACATACATTAAGTGCAGTGTTTGTCACCTGCGCTTATACTTCATTAAAATGTTATTTTGACTTTTAAAACGTGTCGTTTAGTTTAAACGTAACACATTGTTTTTCCCTGTTTCAAATTGTGACACAAGGCATGCTGGGAGTGGTGTATGTCATTTCCATATTATTTGTTGTTTCCTTCATCGTTTTGTTTGAATTATATCCATTCAAAATACTTTCAAAGTGAAGTTGTTTGCAGTCTTCTTCATACTGTGTGTGTATATTTAAAGTATATTTATGTAATATTTAAGCAATAAGGTACGAGAGGCAGTACTGTTTCGTCAATAATGTACAGTTCAACTTGAACTGTAGAACCAGTACTGCCTCGAGTACCTTATTGCTTTTATAATACGGTTACCGGCGACATTATAAATAGTAAGTAAATAGTAGGTTGCTTTTCAGCACAAAAGAGTTGTAGCCACCAAACGTTATGTATCGCATTTCATCGATAGAGAAAATAAACAAATATTCCCCGTATGTGTGGCTGTTGCTATGCAACATACAAACAGCATTGGGAACGTCACGTTTGTGTAAAGGCAGGGTGGAGGATCAATGCCACTCAGCCCCCGCTGTAAAGAAGTGCTCTCGCTGCTTCTGTTTGTCGACTTCTCCATCACTTTATTCCCCTCCATAATGTTCAGAGAACTTGTCTCACGATGGGAAACTACCGACGGTAATAATCTCTCACTGCAAATCATCACGATGTTGTGATCAAACACTTTTCATTCCTCATCTTAGTTCCCGGAAGACAAGACATTATATATATGTGATTATTATTATTATTATTATTTTTATACCAGAGAGGAAGCCCCGCGAAAGCAGGGCATCAAAAAATTGAGTTAGACTCTTAATGGTCCTCTCCACGGAAATCTTTAGTAAAAGGCGAAAGATTTATGCGCTCTGAAGAGAACCAAGAGTGATACTGAAGAACAACCAGAGAAAACGACCACTTTCTCGGGGACACGTACTTCACCACCGGTGCATTACAAACCCCAGGACATAATACAGTAATACATACATTCAATGCAGTGTTTGTTCATTGCCTGAGCTTGTACGATATCGCTACGGTGTCGCTTTAGTTTAAATGTAACACATTGTGTTTCCCTGTTTCAAATTATGACACAAGGCATGCTGGGAGTGGAGCGTTTCATTTCCACATTATGTGTTGTTTCCTTCATTGTTTTGTTTGAATTCTATCCATTCAAAATACTTTAAAGGTGCAGTGGTTTGCAGTTTTTTTGCATTTTGTGTGTGTATATTTATATAATATATCTATATAAAGTAATCACATAGAACGGATAAGTAATAAAACAAAAAGCAACTGTTGAACGACTGAGTCTCCAAAGATTTCAGACTTCATGCGTATTAGATAACAGAGAAAGAATTCTAGGAATATTATTATTTTTATACCAGATAGGAAGCCCCGCGGAAGCAGGGCATCAAAAAATTGAGTTAGACTCTTAATGGTCCTCTCCACGGAAATCTTTAGTAAAAGGCGAAAGATTTATGCGCTCTGAAGAGAACCAAGAGTGATGCCGGTTGCCAGTCAGAGAGGACGACCACTTTCTCGGAAACATACGCTTCACCCATGGTGCATTATAAACTCCACGACACAATAAAGTAAAATATACATTCTGTGCAGTCGTTGTTGCCTGAACTTGTATGTATTACTTGATTAACTGTGTCACTTTAAATGTAACATAATGTTTCCCCCTTTTTCAAATTGTGACGCAAGGCATGCTGGGAGTGGTGATGTCATTTCCGTTTTGATAATCTGCTTTCCTTATCGTTTTGATCGAATTCTATACATTCAAAAAATACTTTAAAATGCCATGGTTAGCAATATTCTACATCCTGTGTGTGTATTTAAAGTATGCATAATATATAGATATAACGTAATCACACACAACAGATAACTTATAAAGCACAAAGCTACTGTGGAACGACTTGCAGACTTCATGCAGAACAACGACTCCTTGTGGATTCATGTTTAATGCATTGAGGTGAGTCTGTAAACAAACAGCTGTCAGCCACGTTACTGTTTAATTGCGTTATTTTAGCAATTCAAGTTTTATTTTATTTTAACGGTTTACATTTAAATTGATTTCTCCAGCGCCCCATGCCTCCATCTGAGCTCCATGACATTAGAGGCCCGGATGTGTCCACAGGTGTTACACTGCTCTGTTACCAGTCAGATCCGGTCACTTTGTAGTGGTATCGCGAATACGTCAACAGGTGGTGCCATTTATTTAAATAACTTAAAGGGAAATATTCTTTTTCTAAATAAGAGAGCGCATCTGATTAAATAACGTTTGGTTTCATTCTGGTGGTGGCATCAAGACACAGCAATAATCAATTTAATGATGAATATACATATTTAAATCATGAAATGGCAAGAGCATCACAAAGAACACAAATAACACAATGTCAACAAGTATATATATATATATATATATATATATATATATATATATATATATATATATATATATATATATATATATATACATATATATAATATATATGATATATATATATATATATATATATATATATATATATATATGACTTACTATATGTGACTTACTATATCATCTTCAGATATTACCGTCTCATCGATCTGACTCTCAAAACTAAAAATGTATCTCACGTATATTACATTTGAATTACAATTGCAGATTTATTTATTCTACAAACAACCAGCAGACATCAAGGAATGAACACTTTCAAATAAATAAAGACATTCTTCAAGCTTGCTCTTTCAATTTGACTTATTTTAGTGCCGAAATTACTTAATGAATACAAAAAAAGATTTACAAGCATTCAATGTTATAGTTTTCTCATCAATCACAAACCATACGATGATACAAGTTTGTAAACAAAAATTACAACAACATATTAGATGTTAAAGACTATAGAGACATTGTTAAATAGGGATTTTGTTTTATGACTTGTACATTTACCTTATTATAAAAATTTAGATAAAAACACTATTACTATATACTATCCCCGTGCCTGTTTTACATTCAGTGGATTTGAGCACCATCTCAGCTTTTTTTTCTTTTTTATCCAATTTTAACAATTATCCCCCCTGGTGGGCCATATGTTTCACACCCCTGCCTTAAAGTTTTACAGCAATCATTTCAATTAGATTTTTTTATATTTGTCAGTCTGTTGTCTTTTTTCCTGCTGTTTCTTCTGGTTTCAGTATGTAAAAGGTGTAAATATACTCTTCTGGATTTTGTTCTATTTTTTTAAACTTTATTTCATAATTCAATATGTTATCCGACAGTCTCAGACATGTGCCCAATCTCTGCGAAACTCGATGGAGGATGAAGGCTTCAAGAAGGCTTTTCTCCCCAACATTCGTTTGTTCATGCACAAAATGAACATGAGCGAATGGAACCGGCTTTCACATTTTAACAATCCTTTTGGTTTCATGGAGTTCAACTATGATGGTAGGTTCTAGTATGTGTTTATGTGGGATGAATGTTTAGATGGTCACCATAGATTTGCTAACATGTGCAAAAACTGAACCATTTGAGGTCATTGCCTCGCCTCAACCATCTCACGAGTGATTGACAAAGTAAATGTTACCAAATATACAGACCGATGCAGTCGAATAGTCAAAAAATGACCTAACATCTAACCCTAAGCACTTTTCCTTAACCTCTGTATTAACCGTCACAGGGTTAAGGAAAGATGGGAAGGAGAATTCATGAGGAGTTAGGAAAAGACAACCGCGGTGTTTAGAGAATCCGACTCTTTCACTTTCACGAAGCGATGTAGTTATGACACGACGGCAGGCGCATGTTAGTGACGTTAGTGACGTCGATATGTCTGCAGAGTTGAAACTACAATGTTCTGACTACAATAAAGCGCATCTAAAATACTTTGTCCGTCTTCTTACAGTGTTGCTTCATGCAGACGATTTAAACAACACGGTTCATGGTTTTACTTTATTAACAACATAAACAACCCGGTTCATGATTTTACTTTATTTACGAGGTTGGAATAGATATGAACGAAGGAATATGAAAGTGAAACAAAGGTATTTTTCACAGAGAGTACAAAGCTACTTAACTGTCTCTTTGTTCAGTTTCAAACATACTGAATATGTTATCCCACTAACAATGTGTGTCTCATATCCCTTTGTGTTGTTATGGTTTATATGCAGATTATAATCTGATCATAAGAATATGCAGACAACAGTTTATGAAAGATCACACAACTCAGTTTAACCTAGAAGTTTTGACTTGATATGTTGTATTGTAATATGACAAAATAATTGATTCCAAAGATGATAATCAGAAACATGACTCAGACTGAAGAGCTCGTCCAGTTTAACGCTTTCATCAAAGCTTCTGTATCTGAAATAAAATAAAAGAATCCTCGTTAAGATGCAGTACAACAACAGAGAGAGCAGATCAAATACAGCAGTTTGATCACTTTGCAGCAGGTTTCAGCAACAGCAATGTAACGTCTGTAGTTTACCAGCAGGTTTAACTGATTATTGAAAGTATTTACAAGTTATGCTGATGATTATTTACACGATCTGCGTTTCTCGGTCATGATCGTTTGTTCTCGTGAACGGCCGAATGATACGTCACTTTAAATGTTGCCACCGCAAGGAATTGCGGGTCGGCATTATCTCCTTAACTTTCGTATACCAGGTCCAGTGGTTCCTATGCTAAAGGAGCTAAGTTAGGAAGCATTTCAGCTCCTTTCCTTTGCGTTTAGAGAATTTGACCAGCACTTATCATGGCGGCCACTTAGCTTCCGGGTCATTTCACTCAGTTAGGAAGGTTCCTCACCAAAAAGGTCTATTCGACTGCAGCCCAAGTGTGCCAAGTTGTTATAATCACCCTGTGGTTCCCATGTCAACTAATAAGGTAGCAATAGGTTGTGGTTACAGCTTATTCTGCCCCTATCCAGAAATTAAGTTAGTGCAGGTTTAAAGAATAGATCCATGGTTTCAGTTATAAACTGCATTGGGGCTTGTAACTTCTGAACTGAAAAGTGTATCTTGAATTGCCATTGATTTGGAGTCAAGTTTCTGTTAAACTGATGAACGTCAGTAGATGTTTTAACACCAACTCGAGTGGGATTTTAGAGCTTTTTATTCGTAATCAACTGTGGCTAAAATTAGAGAATTTACCAAAACAGGGAAATTAATGCTGGACAGTTTGATGGTAAATTACACTGGGACTTGTGCATTTTAACAAGACCATATATGATACTTCTATATGGTATTTCTGCTCTGCTTCCATAACAGGAAGCGACAGAAGGGGAGTGCATGCAAGTTAACCACGTTAACAGCCTACCAAATGGAGTTTTAAGCTGTAAGCGCGTTGCCACTACTTGCACTTACAAACAGCAGAGGGCCCTTCTGCTTCTCCGCAGAGGACTCTTTGAAATTCAGAGTGGTCAATTTTGGTGACCAAAGAACATGAATCCGAACCCATTTTCAATGACCACACACACTGTACACATTTAGAAGAAGAAGAAAAAAGCTTAGAGCACCTGGTATTCCCAGGCGGTCTCCCATCCAAGTGACCAGACCCGACCCTGCTTAGCTTCCGAGATCAGGCGTGTTCAGGGTGGTATGGCCGTAAGCTAAATAACAACCTACCAAATGGAGTTTTAAGCTGTAAACGCGTTGCCACTACTTGCACTTACAAACAGCAGAGGGCCCTGCTGCTTCTCCACAGAGGACTCTTTGAAATTCAGAGTGGTCAATTTTGGTGACCACTTAAACCCCTGAAGGTTCTCAGGGCTCTATGCTCTAACCTCAGGTTTCTAGGGTTCTATGCTCTGATCTCAGGGTTCTAGGGTTCTATGCTCTGGTCTCAGGGTTCTATGCTCTGATCTCAGGGTTCTATGATCTAACCTCAGAGTTCTAGGCTTCTATGCCCCTCTATGCCTTTACTCATACAACACATTAAATACATTTGTATCCCCTAATGCAAATAATCTGCATGATCTCTATTGGTGCCACAAGTCACCAAAGAGGTCAGATGAAGCCCGAACAGGGAAATCAAATGTACAAATCCCCATCTACTTATTACCACTTGTCTCCCAGAACCAATCATCAACACATTACAATAACTCATGAACTCTTTTGAGTGCGTCTCGTTCCATCCATCCATTTTTTTCAACCGCTTATCTGGGGTCGGGCCGCTTCCCACTCGGCTGCAAAACGCCCCAGTGAATGCTGGAGGTCACGGTCCGAGGAGGCAAACAGGACCACATCATCCGCAAACAGCAGAGAGGCGCCTTGCCACCAAGGAGCTTTTTGACTACCTTAGTGACCTCTGCCAGGGATATGGGTGCATCCACCCCAAGGACGTTGGGCCCTGCCCTTCTCCAGGGGACATGTTGGCCGGGTTTAGGAGTTCCTCAAAGTTCTACCGCCTGACGATGTCCACAGTCCGGGTCAGCAGTTCCCGCTGCAGCTTTGAACATGGTCCACTCGGATTCCATGTCCCCAGCCTCCCTCGGGATGTGTGGGGGGCTCTTCCGGAGGTGGGAGTTGGGGACCTCCCGGACAGGATCCTCTGCCAGACGTTCCCAGTTCACCCTCACTACACGTTTGGGCTTGCCAGGTCTTTCTAGCCGACTCCCCCGCCATCTGATCCAACTCACCACCAGGTGGTGATCAGTTGACAGCTCTGCTCCTCTCTTCACCCGAGTGTCCAAGACATGCGGCTGCAGATCAGATGATACGACTACAAAGTTGATAATTGATCTCCGGCCTAAGGTGTTCTTGTACCAGGTACACTTATGAGCCACCTTGTGCTCGAACATGGTGTTCGTTATGGACAAACTGTGGCTAGCACAGAAGTCCAACAACAAAACACCATTCGGGTTCAGATCGGGCAAGCCGTTCCTCCCAAACACGCCCCGCCAGATTTCTCTGTCATTGCCCACGTGAGCATTGAAGTCTCCCAGGAGAAGTATGGAGTCGGCAGGCGGCGCCCTTTCCAGGACCCCTCCCACCAACTCGAAGAAGGCCGGATACTCTGAAATGCTGTTTGGTGCATAAGCACAAACAACAGTCAGAGCCTTACTCCCTGCAACCCGTAGGCGCAGGGAGGCGACCCTCTCGTTCTCTGGGGAAAACCCCAACACAGCGGCGCTCAGCCGGGGGCTCGTGAGTATCCCCACTCCCACCCTGCGCCTCTCACCCAGGGCAACTCCAGAAAAGGACGAAGTCCAACCCTTCTCCAGGAGCTTGGTTCCAGAGTCCATGCTGTGCGTGGAGGTGAGCCCAACTATATCTAGCTGGTACCGCTACACCTCCTGCACCAGCTCGCGCTCTTTCCCCGCTAGCGAGGTGAGGTTCCATATATATATATATAAAAAGTAATCACACACAACAGATAACTTTAAAACACAAAGTTACTGTGGAACACCTGCGGCCGGGCAGGTGTTTAAGTTTTTAAGTTTTTTTAATAAAATTATATCATCACAATAATACGTCACAGAGATATGGTTTAAAATCTGGCGGATATGGTTTCCAGTTCCGCGTCTGAGCATCTGTACATGGACGTGTCTTACGACTTGTGCAAAGCTTCAATGTGAGTCAGAAGATGCCAAGCAAAGAGTCCTGAGCAAAGCTATATTGGAGGGGACTGACGGCGCAGCTCCAGTGTCTGAAGGATTTGCTAACAAGAAGCTAGCCGGAGCTAACGGACCAGATAGCTGGCTACAGCGTTTCTGTGAGACTGAACGGTGAGTAATCAATTGTTGTCCCGATCACCAGTAACTTTCTTACAGTGAACTTAGTATGACCAGTAGTGTTGGACCTCCAATATGTGTTTGTAAGACCGTAACTAACGTTTGTTTGTTGACGATAGCTTCGTAGCGTTCGCGTCACTAGATAGCGCCGTTTTGGATGTCTCTTATGTGTCTACGACTGAACGGTGCACACTCAACTGTTGTCTCTATCACGTTAACTTTCTTACAGTGAACTTGGTCTAGTAGCGTTGGATCTCCGTTAATCGTTACTTCAGTAGTGTTTATGTCACGTTAGGTGCTGCTAACACGGCGCGAGCTAACGAGAGCTAACGAGAGCTAACAGAGATAGTTGACTACAGCTATGAACGGTGGGTAATCAACTGTTGTCTCTATCACCATTAACTTTATTTCAGTGAACTCATACTGACTTGTGTTAATGTATTTTACAGAGTGGATTCAGAGCTGCGAGGGTCCAGAGGACAACATGCAGCTGCAGCAGTCTCCCAGTCCGTCTGCCTGCCAACACATCACCACAGCAGGCCTCAAAGACAACTTTAAAAAGAGAAATTGTGAAATGACCGCAGAGTGTTTACAGGTATGAGGCACATTCATAAGTTGAGTATTACTTTTATACCAGAGAGGAAGCCCCGCGGAAGCAGGGCATCAAAAAATTGAGTTAGACTCTTAATGGTCCTCTCCACGGAAATCTTTAGTAAAAGGCGAAAGATTTATGCGCTCTGAAGAGAACCAAGAGTGATACCAGAAGCCAATCAGAGACGACGACCAGTTTCTTTTGCACAAGTATTTGACAACTGGTGCATTATAACCTCCACGACATAATAAAGTCATAATTACATTCAGTCAAGTGTTTGTTGCATGAGTCGGTACGTTGGACTTGATTAAAAAGTTCATCAGACTTTTAAAACGTGTCGCATTAGTTTAAACGTAAAACATTGTTTTCCCCCTGATGCAAATTGAGACGCAATGCATGCTGGGAGTAGAGCATGTCATTTCCATATTCTTGTTTTGTCTCCTTATCGTTTTGTTTGAAGTGTATCCATTCAAAATACTTTCTCAAATGCAGTAGTTTGCAGCCTTCTTCATACTGTGTGTATGTTGGAAGTATATATAATACATATATAAAATAATCACACACAACAGATAACTTATAATACACAAAGCTACAGAGGAACACATGATTTCTCAAAGATTGCAGACATGCAGAACAACTCTTACACAACCCTAAACCAGTACATATAAGGTGATTTAGCTCTGAGTAAAATACAACGAGAAATAACAACAGTAAATAAAAGCTACAAGCAGCGATGACCTGATCTTTGCAAATGGGTCAGCGGTCAACGTGTAGGTGAATGTTTCTGTGACCATCAGGGTTTGTAACGCTGGTAATGATGTATTGGAAGTATTCCTACACTTCCTGTATCCACACTATGAGTCGCAAGGGAACCGATAAGAGACACATTTGTAAGGTTAATATTACTTTTTGAACCAGAGAGGAAGCCCCGCGGAAGCAGGGCATCAAAAAATTGAGTTAGACTCTTAATGGTCCTCTCCACGGAAATCTTTAGTAAAAGGCGAAAGATTTATGCGCTCTGAAGAAAACCAAGAGTGATACTGGTGACCAATCAGAGAGGACGACCACTTTCTTGGAGACAAGCACTTCACCACTGGTGCATTATAAACGCCACGACATAATGACGTAATTCATACATTCAGTTAATTGTTTGTTGCCCGAGCTTGTACTTTGTACTACATTAACACGTTAATCAGCCTTTTATAACGTGACGCTTTAGTTAAAACTTAACACATTGTTTCCCTCTGCGTTCAATTCTGACACAAGGCATGCTGGGAGTGGAGATGTCATTTTCATATAATGTGTTTGTCTCCTTTAATGAATTGGTCTTAATTCTGTCTATTTAAAATACTTTAAAATGCAGTAGCTTGCAATCTTCTTCATACTGTGTATAATAGTACAATAGTGATGTGTAAAACAATGGTTCTCAACCTTTTTTCAGTGATTTACCCCCTGTGAAATATGTTTTCAGCCAAGTACCCACTAACCAGCGCAAAGCATTTTTGTTTGAATAAAAGATGTAATACAGAGGGCTGTGCCATCAGTATCTGATGCTATATAGAATATATACAATTCAGTTTATGAACTTACACTTATATTTTATTGATTATTGATTAAATAACAATTTTTAATGGATTTTTGAGTGGATGCTAATTTTAAATGTATTTTTTTTTAACAAATCTCATGCACCCCCAGGGGTACACATACCCCATTTGAGAACCACTGGTGTAAAATACAACAAGAGTTTACAACAGTAAATACAAGCTGGAAGCAGTGATGATCGGACCTTTGCACACAAGACACCGGTCAACGCGTTGGTGAATGTTTCTGTGACCATCAGGGTTTGTAACACCGGAAAAGATCTATTGGAAGTAAGCCCCCACTTCCTGTATTCACTATGTGGAGGAAGCGTTCGTTATGACGGCTGTTAACAGTTATGAAACACATTTATGAGTTGAGTATTATTTTTATACCAGAGAGGAAGCCCCGCGGAAGCAGGGAATCAAAAAATTGAGTTAGACTCTTAATGGTCCTCTCCACGGAAATCTTTAGTAAAAGGCGAAAGATTTATGCGCTCTGAAGAGAACCAAGAGTGTTGCTCAGAAATAACCAGAGAGGACAACCAGTTTCTCGGGGACACATATTTCACCCATGGTGCAATGTATACTCCATGACATTTTAAAGTCATAAATACATTCAATGCAGTGTTTCTTGTCTGATCATTACTTTATATCTGATAACCTGCGTATTTCTAAACATAAAATATTGTTTTCCCTGTTTCCATTGGTGGCGCAAAGCATGCTGGGAGAGGAGATGTCATTTCCGTTTTGATATTCAGCTTTCTCTATCTTTTTGATCGAATTCTATACATTGAAAATACTTCAAAATGCAGTGGTTTGCAACATTCTACATACTATGTGTATATTTAAAGTACATATAATATATAGATAACGTAATCACACACAACAGATAACTTTTACAGCACAAAGCTACTGTGGGACCACTGACTTCCCAAAGCTTGCAGACTTCATGCAGAACAACGACACCCTGTGGTTACAAAACACACACAACTGTTGTACTCCTTTTTGCACAACCCCAAATCAGTACAAGATGCTTTATCACTGAGTAAAATCAAACAAGAAATAACAAGAGTAAAAGTTGGGGTCTCGGTATTCAAACTATTATAAACCCAAACGCTAAATGAAAAATGTTAAGATGCATGCAATTGCATTGAGGTGTAGTTTGTATAAACAAACAGCGGTCACGTTAATTGCTTTGAATATATATATATATATATATATATATATATATATATATATATATATATATATATATATATCATCAGATGTCAACAATTATATATATTAAATAACTTACTCCTCTTCACATATTATCGTCTCTTCTTTTTATTTGTATAAAAGAAGATCTGACTCTCAAAACCAAAAGATTATCTAACTTATCTCAGGTTTGAATTAAAATTGCAGATGCATTTATTCCACAAACAACAAGCATTCATCAAGGAATAAGCCCCCCCTTCCCCAAAAGACAAGACAAGTCAAGGGGTCACTAAAGTTATCGGAAATCATCCCGATGGGGGAATAAAGTTGATGTCTGTTGATCAAAGTCGTCAGGTTTCATCTTCTGGAAACCATAAACGTCCATACAATATTTTATGTCCAATAATTGTTATTGTTATATTTCAGTCTGGAACCATCAGACAAACCATATCATTCTGATACACAACCTTATGGGTTCTCCATTAAATACAAACCAGAATAGCAAATAATCCAACTTTATTTAAAGATGTGTCTGTTTTATCTGTGAGATTTGAAGTATTTGAATGAGAATCAGATTAATTATATATATATATGTATGTATGTAACTTTATGCAAGTATGAAAATGTTGCTCATTTCATCAGATATCTTAGTTGCTGTCATTATTGACTGTGGTTAAGAATAAAAAGGATTTATAAATAAAGCTACATTATGGTTGTTGCTACTTTAGTGGCCACAGACGTGCAGTTTCATGAACTTGGACAGAAAATCCAAACTATTCCAATAACATTTTAGACATTCTGAACAGGATCACATGACACCTCTTTATTGAACAGTTTGATTTGAACACATACAAATAAATAAAGACATTATTCAACCTTACTCTTTCAATTTGACTTATTTTAGTGCCTGAATTACTTCATGAAGACAAAAAAATAATATTTACAATCATTCAATTAAATAGTTTTCCCATTAATTATAAACTGTTTACTGATACAAGTTTGTAAACAACAACAACAAAACACAAACAGACTTAAATAAAATGCTGATCAAAACATTAAATTCAGTTTCACTCTGGTTTAATGGCGTCACACTTGTAATTGTTTTCCACATTAGCCCTCAAGAGAAGAAATTAAACACATTGGTCCGTGCCACGATAAAACCAAACCAAAGCCTGCATTATAGTAATAAATATAAAAAAAAACATTAAAAGAAATGGAAAAATACATATATTTAATGTTCAAGAGAGATATTGTACATTATTATAAAAATGTAGATACAAATATTATTTAAAAAAGATAAAACAAAAACACCTGTAAGTTATTTTGATTGTAAACAACACATTTGTTTTCTGCTTTAAAGGGGAATAATTCAAGTGTGATGTTCCACAGTCGACTTGTTCAGCGGAATTATTTGTCTTTTCCCTCTTCCTTCATTTTGCAGCAAACGTCTATATCAATAATTGGTGTCAGAAAGTATAATCTGTACTGGAAAGATGATATACTTAAAAAAGAAGAAGATCCGCGACGTCACAGACGTCTCATTCTCAATGTAAGTCCATATGAAAAAGTGTTTCTGGGACACCTGGTAGCAGTGGAAAGGACCTGGAAATCGTAATTCTACCATTTGGCCATGAAGAAAAAATAAATAAATTCAAAGCCACGATTTGTCAACACACACAGCCTTCCATTGGCACTTCTGGCCTCCCCGAGTCAAACCAACGTCCAACCATTCTGCGTTGATGGCATTTCTGCTGACAACGCCCTTTCTATCGGCTGACATCATTCAAAGCGGGCGCCTTTTCAGTGGATCGGTGTCATGCTTGCCGATTACGTTCTTTGATATAACTTAAGTATTTTGCTGTTGTGTAGTTTTTTCCACAGGTTCTTCTCCAGAATATAGTCGTGGTTGGCGTAGAAAATTACATTGGTTTTCACATGAGTCTCAACGTAGTAGTTAGAGTATTTCATGTAGTCCTCAGTCATGAATCCATATGCACTCACCTGCCGACGTCAAAAACAGAACGGAGACGATTGAGAATAATTGCAGCATGAAAAGATTGTTTTGAGGAAAAGTTTGACATTTTGAGAAATATGCTAATTCAATTTCTTGAGGAAAGTTAGATGAGAAGATCAATCACTCTCTTTTCTATCCGAAAAATTGGAAGCTACAGCCATCCGATGATTAGCTTAGCTTAGCATAAAGACTGCAATCAAATGGAAGCTGCTAGCTTGGATCTGTCTGAAGGTAATCTAACGGTTAGTAAAGCCATACATTTAAAAAGCTTTTACAAATTAAGTCTGTAGCATGTTAATAAGTGAGCTTTAAAGATCTTTATATAGGCAGCTGTTTCCCACTCTTTCCAAGTTGTTATGCTAAGCTAAGCTAACCACCTGCTGGCTACATATTTAATGAACAGATATGAGAGTGCAATCGACCTTCTCATCCGAGCCTGGAAGTTCATAATTTCAGGGGCAAGGCCACTTTGGTAGCAAGGGCGTCAAATACAACAATGATTTTAAATTATCAGCCATAATGAATTAAATGTTTACTTTACATTAAAGTTACATTAAGGTGCATTTATTTTGAATGCAATACATCGGTGACATAATTACAATTGACAAAAGCAGTTTATGTCATAAAATTACGAATATTTGCAAGTTGTTAATTGTTGTTATTTCCTAATTTGTTGGGCTGTAGCCTACAGACAGAATGCATACTGTTCAAAGTCCATTTATGAACGACATGGATCAAAGATTTGTGGCTGCGTTTTTGTCGGTAAAAATACATTCATCCTCATAATTATTTTGTACATATTTAATTTACAAGAAAGTAAATTGGCATGTTTCTCTGAATGTCAAACTAATCTTTTAAGAATTGATAAACTATACATATTTAGAGTTTATGTCTGTATATTTTTTGTATGCACACTTCATGTTTATAGAGCCGTGGTTCTACAGTATGGATGACGTGGACAAGTTCAAGTAATATTAACTTACAGTGTCACAGGTTTGCAGAGCCAGAAAAACAGTGAATGCCCCGTTGGTTGGTCTGACAATCGCCCAGTATGAATCATTCAGATGAGAAGACTTTAAGAATCTGTGGACAATGAACAGTGTTGAATAAACAAACATTAAAAAAATCAAGACATACTAAAGCCTCTAAATAACCATTAAAAGGTCAACTGTTTGTTCTTAGCAAACATTACACTTTTGGTTATTGTTTAATTTAATTTCCTGCTTGTCTTTAATCCTGTTTTGATAATCACTCTGGACTGCATCTCTGCATGTAAAGTGCCATACGAATAAAATAGGTATTATCATTGCAATAAAAAAAACGTAAAAAGCAAAAGGTTTGGGGAGGATTGTGAGAGGAGGGTGACCTGTTTCGAACGTATCTGAGGAAATCCTGATGCAGAACATAGAAGCGGGTCTCATTGTACTGTCCGCCATAGTATGTCCATGGCCTGCAGGGTTGAAATACAAAGTCAGGAGTCAAACACAACATAAAGGATTATTAATGTTCACATGTATAACGTTTTTAGAATGATCATTTTAACGCAAACTTAGAGAATCAATTAAAACCCACAATACCACGCTATAACTATTGCAGTGGCACTTTCTGTACTCCATACAACATGCTACTCCCTAGGAGCGTGAAGAATGGGCAGAAAAAGAAATTTCGATGGTGTGGCGACTACTGCCGTAAGACGATAAACATTTGAGTTAGTATGCGCTTGATATTATCAGTTTTGACGATGTAATTGTGTACTACGACATTTTGATATTTGATTTTGTCGCGATACAATTCCATTTGAAGCTGATACTTTATGATGATGAATTATAGCCCAACCCGACGTGGCGACTTGTTTCCAGGTCCAATCCAATATGTTCCAGCCCTGAATGTGTGTTTGTGTTTCTGTGTGCATGTTGCCTTCGACTAATTAAATAGAAAGAGTTGATATTCACCTGATGTTTTTATATGACCCAGCAGTGATCCTTTCTCTTTTGTAAAGACCCTCTAGCCAATTGAAATCGCTCATCCCCTCAGGAATCAATACGTATTTGATTCCCTGCCAAAAGGACAACGACAACGGATGAATGTGCATGTGTGGGATATAAAGCAATACCTTATAACATGTTACATTTGAGTTTGACTACCTCATCAGTCGGGACAGATGTGTATCCGTACTTCCATAGAAAATATACCGACGCCATGATAGAATGGGCGGTGTGAACGTACACCGATGTCCTGTTTCCCACGTCTTCCTCATAACCTTTGATGACTGCACCGTTCATCCTGCCGCACAAACACACAAATGCATTTTTCTTTAGTTTAGAAATTAACATGCTGGACCAAGTTCATTGATTGATCAAACATGACTTGTTTGCTTACATGCAAAAGGAAAAAAGGTTGACATGAATTAAAAGTGACTTATAAATTTCTGTAATTCCTTCAAACAACAAACAACGTTGTGGTAACAGCACAGATATTTAAGTGGTTGCTAAACAAAAAAAACATGCTATCTTGACACAACTGAGTTAAATGAGTGAGAAGGCCTGTGTGAAGAAACTGTTCTTGTGTCTGTGTTGATTATTTTTAATTATGGTTGGAGAAATGGTCAAAATATGAGAGGTGAGCAGAGGATGAACAAACGACAAATCTAGTAAATCAGGTTTAATGTCAATTTGTTTAATGGGAACTTTACCTCTCGTGTCATTTTAGGAAAAAACACAGAGAAGGTATTTCATGCATGCTGTTGGCATTCTGGGTGTGCCTGTCAAGCTGCTATGTGAAAGCTGAGCCAGAAGCAATGCATACAAATAGCCAGGTTATGTGATTAAACAATAAGGGATGGAGACTAATAAAAGTAAGGACATGGAAAATGTCAATGCTTTCTTCCCATCCAGACCACATAAGACCATGTCTAGTTAAAAAACACGATGCTCAGATCTGTAAAACCCAGTCTAGATAAACAAGTAGACTCCAGAGAGATTTTAAAACACAGTTTCAGATTTGTGAAACCATTATTCTATTTGTGAAAACATGAAAAAGGGGAATGTCAATGCTTTTCACTGTAAAAGTCTAATGACAGCAGCAGCAGCGACTGACCAACACAGGCGGTACAATTAAAATCACAAGATACATTTCAAATGCAATACATTTAGAGAACCTTTCATTCAAGTATTTGCAGCACTGTTATTTTACAGATTTTCCCAAATTTTTTACGATCAAACTCCTTCAATAAAGTGACGCCACTAACATTTCTGCTGAGTAGGTAGAAAAACAAGATTGCAAATTTCAATGCAATGCGTCCAACATCACTTTGAGGATCAAACATGCATCAGTTGTCTCTGCACCATTTAGGATGAAGATATAGAGAATTAAAGAGAGGATTGGTGAGCTACTCCCAAAAAGAGTCATGTTTATACAACTTTCTTTTCCTGCTAACTTCTGCAAGCTTCAAAGTGACTGTTACATTTTCAACATAACAGACGTTAACATAATCAATAAACACCCTCGAACTGCATATTCACCATCATAGCGTTTCTATTTTTGACACTTCTTATTGCTACTACTTCCTCCACCTGCTGCCCAGGTGCAATAATGATGCAACTGGTGACGTCTCCTTCTTGACGATTATTATTTGCAGATAAAGAAAACCGACAGTAGCAACTTTGTGCATAGTAAAGCAATAATTTGACATTTTCAGAGATGCTCAAATACTTTCTTGCCAGGAGTTAAAAGCCTCTCAACATGGTGACAGGTGAGCCAATTCTTCTCTATCATAACAAAGCAAATATTAGTTTGCTGCATCATTCATTTTGTTAAACTGACCATGACACATCCTGGTTGACATGCACTGAACAAACTACTGCTGTATGCAATGCACTCGTATGATAATAGTACGGAACAGAGCAGCAAATAAAAGTTTAATGTTGATTGTGTTTCAAATCTATATAGTATAAAGGGTATAGATTTGTGTTGGACTGGTTGTTTAGACAGAGGGGTAAATGCTTAAATGTCAACATACAGTCAGTGTGCACAAAGCATATTCTTATGAGATCCCTATAACTAAATATTAACTTGGATATGATAAAGAATAACAAGTGCTCCTGATATCACAGGTTTTTATGATCTTCATCGTGAATTACCTGTCAGGTTGCTTTAAACCCTAATATGATTGGGGCCTAACAAATCAAATCAACGGGTTTCTTACCGAAAAACATAATCGTGAGCATCGATTTCTTTCCCCATTTTAGAGCCATTCAGGATTCCTGCAGTGCCCACGACAGCACAGCGCACACACCTGTCAGTGCCGGACTTTGGAAGGAGTAGTGGCTCTTTTGGCTTTGGCATCAACCTCACTGAAGCCATCACATCTGCAAAAATATCAAAACATCATATTAAACACATGTGTTTTAAGATGCAAAACTCCTCACAACAAGAACACTTTCTGCAAGCACAACTTAAAAGCATATTGCTAATCGGTTGAGGTGGTTGCTTTCAAGTGAGAGCACGAGGGTGCGGGCAGGATGAGTCTTCACTAAGACTCTGTTTGTATTAAGACTAAACTTAGAAGGAGCTGTTGGATTGAATGTTTACTGAACCACGGCTGTACAACAGTTTATATTTTCATCAATTTTAACCACATTTGTCTGCAATATTTCTTTCAAATGTCAACCTTTACTTTGTGAATCCTTTGTGAGATGGTTGAGGCGAGGCAATGACCTCAAATGGTTCAGTTTATGCACATTTTAGCAAATCTATGGTGACCATCTAAACATTCATCCCCCATATTAGGACCTACCATCATAGTTGAACTCCATGAAACCAAAAGGATTGTTAAAATGTGAAAGCCGGTTCCATTCGCTCATGTTCATTTTGTGCATGAACAAACGAATGTTGGGGAGAAAAGCCTTCTTGAAGCCTTCATCCTCCATCGAGTTTCGCAGAGATTGGGCACATGTCTGAGAATGTCGGATAACATATTGAATTATGAAATAAAGTTTAAAAAAATAGAACAAAACCCAGAAAAGTATATATCCACCTTTTCAATGTGACTAAAACCATTGATAATAGTACAGCTGTCACAGATAAACAGCAGGAAAAAAGCCAACAGATCAACAAATTAAAAAATAATTAATTTAAATGATTGCTGTAAAACTTTATGGGAAAAGCAAACAAAAAAACCCATACAGCTCACACCAAAAACAAACAACTGAACACACAGCTGTGCAGATTACCCCACTACCCATAAAAGTTAATACTTTGTTATGTTGTCTGTTCGTGTCATAACATGCTTACTGTCTGCCTCGGTGGAGCATCCTGGTTATAAATATCCTCAAAATCCCACTGAGGAAGCTTCTTAAAGGATTTTCTGGACAGGACCGGCATGGGAGTCTCAGCGCCACATGTTGAGCAGTTTGTTGGATAACTTTTTAGCTTTGCTCCTGGGTTTGATTTTGTGGAATCAGCTATTTTTGTGGTACGCTTTTCTCCAACATGTGGTGCAGTCGAGTTTCCTTTGACTATTTCCTCATCTGCTTGTCTGGTTTGTCCTAAAAAAGTATTCCATCTTATGTGGAAATTTGACAAAAGAGCAATAGATAACAAATGACACAACATTTAGCAAGACATAGTTTTAAGTTAATTCATTTATAGTACTGTACCTGGAAATGTACCGATATACACATTTCAAATCAGCTACTTAACCAGAAAAGAGACACAACATACAATCCTGTCCTTTCCCTTAAGTCATAAATACAACTTACCTGTTGTTTGATACATGTCCCAATGAAAGAAAAACAAGTACAGTGCAAACTGAGAAGACAAACAGCAAATAAAATGCCCTGTGGGTTTGGATTGCCATTCCTGAGATTGAGAACTGGGTGCTATAATCTTTGATTAAACACTGACAAATGTTTGCCTTCGCCACTGGTATTCATAGACAATGGGAGAGTCATTTTACATGCACCACGAACCTTAAGAAAACTGGGCAGGGCAGTAGTTAAATAAATTGCACGCTAAAACTTCAACCCCACAAAGAATTTCCCAATGGTACATTACACAATAGAAGGAGGTACCGCAAAAGTAACTTTGCAGGATGTGTACCCGTTACAGATTTAATCATAACATTGAATACAAAAAAGTTGATTGTATGATCATATAAAACTAATAGAAACAATAATCCTGTATCTACTTTATTTACATATAGCTAGAATATTTTGCTGTTGAGTGTCTGAGGAAAAATATGAAAGTAAAAAGGTCTAACTATTATAACCATATAATCATTTTCTTTTTCTAAATAACCATTGAATATATATATATATATATATATATATATATATATGTATATATATATGTATGTGTATATATATATATGTATGTGTATATATATATATATATATATATATATATATATATATATATATATATATATATATATATATATATATATATATATATATATATATACTGTTTGGTTTTTATTTTCATTATAGTTTGTGATTAGACCACATAAAATTCATAGGACGCTATAAGTTGCTATGTTATATACTCTTTTTGAATGAGATGTGTTAAATGTTCTCTCCTTTGTTAAAGAGCATGCATTGGCAGTATTACCAAATAAGGTAGTGAAACCTCCTCTGTCCAACTCTTGTGACAGAAAGATTTATGTATTCTGGTGAATAAAAAAGAGAGGGTAGGAATGCATGTTTTTTGGGGGGTGCCTGACAATTCTGTGCAGGAGTAGAGAAGAGGTGTTTATTCACCAGCTCTAAACTTAACCCTTCCTCTTAGTTACTTAATATGCATCTTTACTAGAAAAGGAGAAAAATCAGATTGGACCTGTCCCAGCCCTTAGGGGTTGGGACAGGTCTCCAGCTTTAGAGTCTGGAAGAAACTTCTGCTATCAGGAGGGGGTGCCTGGCAATTTCTGTGCAGGAGTAGACAAGAGAGAAGAGGTGTCCACTCACCAGCTCTAAAAAACTTAACCCCTTCTCTTAGTTACTTGTTACTTTTAAACTGTTTGATTGAACTTAATTCGAAAATAACACAAAAACCTAACGATATAGCACGGGGCGAGATAAAAGACCGAAGGCGTTATTCCAATATCGGATGAGGATTATCATTTCCTCCGGGATCACTAGGATAATTAGCCGATGGAGTGCCACCGAGTTAGGTGCGAGGTCTTGCCTTTCCTTCTCTCCCCCCTACCCTCCTCTTTCCCCTGGCAAGACCACCGTTCACGCTACATTGCCCTATGACGCAAGAGATCCAGCTGCTTTGGGTTTTTGTCTTCAGGTATGTGAGACAGGTGGATTGAAACAGCAAAGATACAATACAATTCAAACAAAGTACATCCTACTGAAACACATGTGAGCGGTTGTTGGGTGGACAGTACATCTTGTTTTGAATACTGTGAATAAGTTTATTCAAGCACGTAGTGCTCTTGAGTCTTTCAGTAGGTTACAAGAGCGTCGTCAGAGGGTGAATCCGAAAACACAAAGATGAGTCTCAGATGGAGTAGAGTCTGAGCTGGTCCTCCATGTCTCCATCGGACACATGTCCAAACGTCTCCTGGTTGTCTTTCAGCAGCTGGAAGATGGCGGCCAGCTGCTCACGTTGCACCCTGAAGTATATCAAAGAATGTTTGAGTTGTGAAATAAATAATCATTCTGTACAAATTTTATCAACAACGTCCATCAGGTAAATTCATATTGACAACAAGCATCGGCCCTGTAAATATATGTTAAAGTTGTGTAAAAACACAAGGGCTCATGCCAGTGTCCATATTAATTGAGCTCCTCTAAATACTAATAACTACTGAGCTTTTCCAAATGTAAAAAAATACAGGTTTGTTTACAAATGTCAAAAGATAAACTACGCAGGTACATTTATTTTATATAAAAGGATCAACCAAATGAACATATATTATAGAGAATTTAAAAGAATCGCTCAACATTTGGGAAACACACTTTCTGTCAGAACGTGTGTTAAATGAGAAGATAATACCACTTGCACGCACACCTGAAGGAACTGGTGGCTTTCCTCTTTAGGTGTTACACCCAAGAGATCCAGTTCAACTTCTGTTCCCTGTAACCTTGAGATTCGACCTTGGACTCGTACCATGGGGTATCCGTGCCCACTGCCGTCAGACTGTACAACAGCAGTGACCGCCCAAATCGTATATGATACAAAGCCTACTCTATACAATACTATATATGTTTGCACTTTACCCTTTTAGTTTTGTCCTTATAGTTACTTTCATTTTATTTTTTAATTTACCTCTTGGTATTTATTTTTCTACTCTCTTTCTTTATCTGTATTTATTTCTGTGTTTTTGTTGCTGCAACAACCACATTTTATCTTACTTGACAAGTACCACTGATTGATGTTGACAATGATGGCTACATGACTAGCCTTAATCTGATGTGAGGGAAAGGGCTTGTACAGTATTTAAACTCTTTTTTAATGATTGGTCCCAGTGTCACATTACACTGAGTCCTCATTGTGGCTGAACAGAGGAGAGTCCTGAGAGGATTAACTAACCTTCTGTCTGTGCATCTGGAAGTCCTGTAAATGAAAGTGAATTATGCCAGATGTGATCACAGGAAATATCACGTGCAATTTGATTGTTACTTTTATACCAGAAAGGAAGCCCGCAGAAGAAGGGCATCAAAAAATTGAGTTAGACTCTTAATGGTCCTCTCCACGGAAATCTTTAGTAAAAGGCGAAAGATTTATGCGCTCTGAAGAGAACCAAGAGTGATACTTTTTGTCAACCAGAGATGACCATCAGTTTCTCTGGGACAAGCACTTCACCACTGGTGCATTATAAAAACCACGACATAATGAAGTAATACATATATTCAGTGAAGTGTCTGTCACTTCAGCTTGTACTTTGTACTTGATTAAAACGTTAATTTAAAAACGTGTCGCTTTAGTTTAAATGTTACACATTGTTTTTCCCTGTTTCAAATTGTGACGCAAGGCATGCTGGGAGTGCAGCATGTCATTTCCATATTATGTGTTGTTTCCTTCATCGTTTTGTTAGAATTCTAGCCATTCAAAATACTTTAAAATGCAGTAGTTTTTGCAGTCTTCTTCATACTGTGTGTACATTTAAAGTATATCAATATAATATATAAAGTAATCACACACAACAGATAACTTAAAAAACACAAAGCTACTGTGGAACGACTGACTTTCAAAAGATTGCAGACTTCATGCAAAACAACGACTCCTTGTGGTAACTGAACTTCTACTTTCTGCACAAACCCTAATCAGTATTTATAAGGTGATTAATCACTGAGTAAAATACAACACGAAATAACGAGAGTAAATAAAAGCTGAAAGCAGCGATAATCGGACCTTTGCACATGGGACACCGGTTGCTGCCTCCATGAATGTCTGTGACAATGCGTGAAGTTTGTAACGCTGGAAATGATCTGTTGGAAATAGTCCAAGACTTCCTGTATCCACTATGTGGTACAAGGGGATATTCACAATAATGCATTAAGTTGCTTTAAAGGTTTGTGTATATGAAGTGTCGACCACATCATGTAAATGTCACATGAAGCGGATGCTGTTTGTCACTAAACGCAGACATGCTTTTGCCTTTTGGTGGCGCTGTGACTATGTTTGGAAATTGGCTCGTAGACATCCTCAAGCAACGACTACTATCAAGCAAGGCACATTTGGGACGGATTTGAGCATCAGCAGTTTTTTTAACCTTTATAAAACCGACCTATTTTTAGGCCTCTGCTTGCATACCCAAAAAAGGGTGTTCCTTTGCAACCACTTAATCGTTTTGATGTTTTAATAAAATGCTACAGATGTGAAACATTTTTCAGATGTGTAAATATAAGTCTATATGTTACTGGTTAGGAGTAAATGAAGATGACACACAGCAAAAATGAAAAAGTCTTATGTTCGCTTAGAAAACCCCCACTTTCAGGATAATTATTTATTTGGAATGATGCAGCTGCAATGTCCAAACCTCTCCCAAATCATAGCACAATGCTGTTCCATTAAACCTCTAACATTTGACAACTAGTAATCATTAGGTCTTTAGATTCTACTGCCCAAAGTTGAAGTTGATCTGATGAGTTTCCTGGCAGGAGTTTGTAAAAGTACATCAGCTCCATCACAAAGAAGGCCCAGCAGAGGATGTTCTTGCTGAGGCAGCTGAAGAAATGTAGCCTTCCAAAGACAAGGATGGTGCACTTCTACACAGCCATCGTTGAGTCCATCCTCTGCTCCTCAATCACCGTCTCCACTGCCAAGGACAAGGGCAAGGCATCCACCTTGAGGCGGATGGACTACAACAGCAGAAGACCCCACCGGGTACCACTCATCTCCACTACAAATAGGAAAAAGAGGCTACAATTTGCAAGAGCTCACCAAAATTGGACAGTTGAAGACTGGAAAAATGTTGCCTGGTCTGATGAGTCTCGATTTCTGTTGAGACATTCAGATGGTAGAGTCAGAATTTGGCGTAAACAGAATGAGAACATGGATCCATCATGCCTTGTTACCACTGTGCAGGCTGGTGGTGGTGGAGTAATGGTGTGGGGGATGTTTTCTTGGCACACGTTAGGCCCCTTAGTGCCAATTGGGCATCGTTTAAATGCCACGGCCTACCTGAGCATTGTTTCTGACCATGTCCATCCCTTTATGGCCACCATGTACCCATCCTCTGATGGCTACTTCCAGCAGGATAATGCACCATGTCACAAAGCTCCAATCATTTCTAATTGGTTTCTTGAACATGACAATGAGTTCACTGTACTAAAATGGCTCCCACAGTCACCAGATCTCAACCCAATAGAGCATCTTTGGGATGTGGTAGAACGGGAGCTTTGTGCCCGGGATGTGCATCCCACAAATCTCCATCAACTGCAAGATGCTATCCTATCAATATGGCCAACATTTCTAAAGAATGCTTTCAGCACCTTGTTGAATCAATGCCACGTAGAATTAAGGCAGTTCTGAAGGCGAAAGGGGGTCAAACACAGTATTAGTAAGGTGTTCCTAATAATCCTGTAGGTGAGTGTATGTGGTTCTGATTCTGATGATTTTTAGTAAATCGCGCACACTAAATTAATTTTGAGACTTTGAGTAACATCAACAGCTGACAGCATCCAGTATTATATTGCACATTTAGTAGTAAATATATATCTGGAATTAGTACAGATAAACACATCGTACCAGTTCAATTAGAGCATTTGTGTGAAGATTATTATTATTATTATTGTACCAGAGAGGAAGCCCCACAGAAGCAGGGCATCAAAAAATTGAGTTAGACTCTTAATGGTCCTCTCCACGGAAATCTTTAGTAAAAGGCGAAAGATTTATGCGCTCTGAAGAGAACCAAGAGTGATACCTGAAGTCAATCAGACTGTGTTATCTCTTTCTCGGGGACAGGTACTTCCTCAACGGTGTTTTATAAACTCCACGGCATAATACAATACTAAATACGTTAAGTGACGTGTTTTTTTGGCTGAGCTTGTAATTTGTACGCGATTAACTGTCTCACTTTAAACGTAACACAAGGTTTCCCCTTATTTCAAATTATGACGCAAGGCATGCTGGGAGTGGAAATGTCACCTCCCTTTTGATTTTAAACTTTCCTTATCGTTTTGATTTAATTCTATACATTCAAAATACTTTAAAATGCAGTGGTTTTGCAACATTCTACATACTGTGTCTATATTTAAAGTATGTATATATATAGTATATCTCAACGTATATATATATATATAATATAAACTATATAGATATAAAGTAATCACACACAACAGATAACTTATAAAGCACAATGCTACTGTGGAAAGATTGACTTCCCAAAGTTTGCAGAACAACGACACCCTGTGGTAACAAAACACACACAACTTCTCCTGTTTGCACAACCCCATTGGTGGTGCCATTTATTTCAATAACTTTAAAGGAAATGTAGTTTTTCTAAATTAGAGGACACAGTTGATTTAATAACGTGTGGTTTCATTTTGGGTGTGTCATCAAGATACAGAAATAATTAATTTAATTCCTGAAATGCGTAGAGCATCACAATGAAAGACAGTTTGCTTGGGTCATCAGATGTCAACAATATATATGTATATATATGTATATATATATATATATATATATATATATATATATATATATATATATATATACATATATATATATATATCCTCCTGAGACCCAGCCCATTCATTTGTGTCCACCACACAAATGAATTGGTTTTGCATCTCTCCTTTTACTCATTTTAGTAACCCTATCAACTCCTGCTGTACTCTAAAGAGCACATCCTGGGCTTTCCATTGATACCACATGGGTAGAGGTGGGATCATGACAACTTCCTCTTTCTTTCGACACAAGATCAGCCAGCACATTTTATGGAAAGTCAAATGGTAAGTCAAATATTGCTGACTTATTGTCTTTTTTACTATGATATTCATATATCTTCTTGTTTATTAACATGTCAGGAATGATATATTGAGTTCTGAAACATTTCACTTATTTGTTTATTTAAATAATAGTCATTTTATGAATGCCAATTATAGTGGACACCAGGACAAAATTAATGTATTTGATGACTCAACATTGTTGTCGGAGACAGAACTCAAGCATAAAGGATGCTATACCAGATAGTTGAGGGAAAATCTGATTTGGAGCTTTCAGATGATGAGAGAGATGAGGATGAGTTTGAGCCTTGTAATAAGAAGAAGAAGAAGAAGAAGAAGAAGAAGAAGAAGAAGAAGAAGAAGAAGAAGAAGAAGAAGAAGAAGAAGAAGAAGAAGAAGAAGAAGAAGAAGAAGAAGAAGAAGAAGAAGAAGAAGAAGAAGAAGAAGAAGAAGAAGAAGAAGAAGAAGAAGAAGAAGAAGAAGAAGAAGAAGAAGAAGAAGAAGAAGAAGAAGAAGAAGAAGAAGAAGATGATACAGGAGGCTCAGAAGAGCAGACAGACAGGCACCGAGGCCGATGTTTGATCCCAATGATGCATTACGACCTGACTGCATTTAATCCAAATAGATTTGTGCGAGGTTTAATTATTATTCCTGTTATTAGCTTTCATTTAATGGTGTTATTTTCCATCATAATAGATTCACACCTGTGCTACCTGGGCTTCTATACTGTCAAGATGACTCTACAACCTGCAGACTGGAGTCCAATTCAATACTTTACACAGTACATTGACAACAAAGTATTTGAAGATTTAGCAGCATTCATTCAAAGATGAAGAATGATGTTGTTTTATAATCAAGTTGAATGCATTATTGGTTTAATACAGTGGTTCTCAAACTTGTTCTGTCGGGCCCCAACAAAATTGTAACAAAATGTTCCAACTTTTTGTGACTCCTCCCTCCGTGCTTTTTCAAATAATACAATAAAGAAAATTACAATCCCTTTCAAGTAAACCAGATTGCTCCATCAGACAAAAACTAATAATATGTGAAATCACTTTGTTAGAACAATGCAACTAAAGTTCTATCTGTGCAAAAAATAACTAATATTTGGCAAAAAATAATACTTATAGTGGCTCCAAATAACCTGTTTTGCACTGAATATATTTTCAAGATAATAACAATAACGTTCAACCTGTGCAAAACAAAATGAGTGCAGATGTGTGAGCCATCACATTGTATCAGTATTAGTGGCTGCAGTGAGCTGCTTTCCTCTATAAATCTTTTTTAAATGAGATGGTAGATTTGATACGGCCGCTCTCAATTCATGCTCAATGTTGAGCTTAGATCTATATTCTGTTTTGAGAGACGCAGCAGCAGAAAAGACCTCACGGAGAGCTCACGGAGGCTTTTAGCAAAACGCCAAGAATCGTCAAGTCGCGCATGCGCAGCGTAACCTGTTAACGCCGTAACGTAAACATTTTCACAAAATACAGGCATTTCTCCATGTATTTATTAATGACGTTTTTTGTCCGTGTTACTTTGTACTTTTGTACTATGTAAAGTTATCATGTTCATGGAGAGAGTGTTCGTCCTGAAACCCAAAGGTAGCCGGTTCATCCCCATAGTTTCATGTTGAAGTGTCCTTGAGCAAGACACTGAAGCCCCAGAGCTTCACAGCAGCACACTGCTCCTTAATTACAAAGGATGGGTAAAATGCAGAGAATAATTTCCCCACTGTGATATTAATAAAGGATTACATAATTTGTATTTATTTTTTATTTTAGATATTTAAAAAAAACAGCATCACCCCCCGCGCCACACTAGAGGATCGCGCCCCACAGTTTGAGAACCACTGGTTTAATATCAGTCTATAACCATAATTTGTTAGTTTTTGTATCATCTATATTTGGCTGTCTTTTCACACGAAAATTGTCCTGTGGTACGCTACAGTGGACATGCTGTAAAATTAAAAATAATTTTCAAAAAGTCTAAATTCTAATATGCTTTTTTAACTCTAAATAGGAAATCAGAAAAAATATAAATTTGACATAAATTTGACTTTAATTGTTTTCCACATTAGCCCTCGAGAGAAGAAGTTAAACACATTGATCCATCTCTATAAAACCGAACCAAAGCCTGCAGTATAGTAATAAACACTTAAAAACCATTAAAAGAAACAGAAAAAATACACATATTTGATGTTGTAGAGAGATATTGTTAAATAGGCTTTTGTTTTATTACCTGTACATGTACATTATTATAAAAATTTAGATAAAACACTATTTATTAGGAAAAGTGATACGATAAAACCAAAACACATCTCTATGTATTTTGATGGTAAAGAACAAATACATTTTCTGCTTAAAAAGGGAACAATAAGTAAATAGAAAGTGTAATGTTACACAGTGGGGTGACTTGTTCAAGGGAATTCATTGTCTTTTCCCTCTTCCCTCATTTTGCAGTTAACATATATAAATAATTGGTGTCAGAAAGTATAATTTGCACTGGGAAGATGATATACATGAACAAAAAAGATCCGCTAATTCACAGTTGTCGCATTCTCAAAGTGTTTCTGGGACTCATTGCAACAGCACAAAGAACCCGGAAATCGTAATTCATTTGATTGGCATTTCTGCTGACAACGCACTCTCTATCAGCTGACATCATTCGAAGCAGGTACATCGGTGTCATGCTTGGCGATTACGTCCTTTGATACAACTTAAGTATTTTGCTGTCGTGTAGTGTTTTCCACAGGTTCTTCTCCAGAATATAGTCGTGGTTGGCGTAGAAAATTACATTGGTTTTCACATGAGTCTCAACGTAGTAGTTAGAGTATTTCATGTAGTCCTCAGTCATGAATCCATATGCACTCACCTGCCGACGTAAAAAACAGAACGTAGACGAATGAGAATAATTGCAGCATGAAAAGAGTGGTTGGAGGAAAAGTTAGATGAGAAGATCAATCACTCCCTTGTCTGTCCGATGATTAGCTTAGCTTAGCATGAAGACTGTAAACAAAGGGAAACTGCTAGCTTGGCTCTGTCTGAAGGTAATCTTGCATTTAGTAAAGCCATATCTTTCCAAGTTGTTATGCTAAGCAAAGCTAACCACCTGCTGGATACACATTTAATGGACAGATATGAGAGTGGTATCGATGTCTCATCCAAGCCTGACATTTCATAATTTTCATTCTTAAAAAAATGCAGTTTATGTCATAAAATTACCAGTATTTGGAAGTTGTTAATTGTTGTTATTTCCTAATTTGTTGGGCTGTAGCCTACAGACAAAATAAATACTGTTCAAAGCCCATTTATGAACGACATGGATCGAAGATTTGTGGCTGCGTTTTTGTCGGTAAAAATACATTCATCCTTATAATTATTTTGTATACATTTAATTTACAAGAAAGTAAATTGGCACGTTTCTCTGAATGTCAAACTAATCTTTTAAGAATTGATAAACTATACATATTTAGAGTTTATGTCTGTATATTTTTTGTATGCACACTTCATGTTTATAGAGCCGTGGTTCTACAGTATGAATGATGTGGACAAGTTCAAGTAATATTAACTTACAGTGTCACAGGTTTGCAGAGCCAGAAAAACAGTGAATGCCCCGTTGGTTGGTCTGACAATCGCCCAGTATGAATCATTCAGATGAGAAGACTTTAAGAATCTGTGGACAATGAACAGTGTTGAATAAACAAACATAAAAAAGAGACAAACTACAGTCTCTAAATATACAATTTAAAGGGAAATGTTTGTTGTTCGCAAACATTTCCCTTTTGGTTATTGTTTCAGTTAATTTCCTGCTTCTTTCTAATCCGGTTTTGTCAATCTCTCTTGGTTGCATCTCGGCATGAAAAGTGCCATACGAATAAAGTATTATCATTGCAATAACAAACCGTAAAGGGTAAAAGGTTTGGGGAGGATTGTGAGAGGAGGGTGACCTGTTTCGAACGTATCTGAGGAAATCCTGATGCAGAACATAGAAGCGGGTCTCATTGTACTGTCCGCCATAGAATGTCCATGGCCTGAGGGGTTGAAAATCGAGAGTCAAACACAAAATAAAGGATTATTATTTTCACATGTAAAAAGTTTTTAGAATTATAGTTTTAATGCAAACTTAGATAATCAGTGTATGAAAACCCACAATACCACGCTATAACTATTGCAGTGGCCTTTTCTGCTGGCCTAAACAAAATCACAAAGTTATAGCTATTTTTTTTTTACCAACGGACTTGGTGGCGAATTTACTGACGCCTTTCTCACTGAGGGTTATGGGCATGTTTGGCGGTGATGATCCTCACTGGCGTCCATGGCCATCGAGAAGGACCTGTTACTAGAACTGAAGCACACCGGTAAACTCCACAACCGTGTCATTGAACAGTTTGTTAACAAAGACAGGCGGATGGACTTTGTCTTTCAGTGAACAGCATTGGGTTTTATATCTGCAGTAGCGTTCTGTTAATGTGTCTATGTTGTTGTTTTGGTTATATAGTTAATATCGTTCCTTCTGATCGCGGCTCGTGCTCTTGTGTGTGCGGTGTTTTAGTACCGCAGTTTTGTTGGATTGTTTTGTTATAACTAAATGTGACCCTAGCAACATGGTAAAATCACCAAAATATTACTATCAACAGAGAGGAAAGACTCAGCCGAACACGTTGATATGTTTGTCATGCTTGTGTGACTGTGAGCGACTGTGGAGCTATTTATCCTCTCATCTTTGTATTTAAAGAGACATTCGCACACATGAACGTGCGCACTGTAATTACACGGCCATTCACACGCGCACATAGACACAAACACACATTCAGCCATTTCGTCTAACACAAGCTAACTTCATGCTAGCATTACATTCACTTCTCTTTCTCTCCCCCAAAAGCCTACAGTTGGTATGTGTATGCGTATGTCATTCTATGTCTCTATTTGAGTATGTGTGTGTGAGAAACTGTCCTGATTAGCTAATTTGAAGCACCCGTGTCACTGAGTGGCAGACTAATTATTAGAGACTCCGATCGCGAAAAATATCGGAATCAGCAGAGGCACAAGACTCTTCTCTGCGCAGGGAATACATGATTTCATAGACGAGTTCTGGTATTACGATGTTCATCATTTCAGCTTAAAAAGACTCAACAGCGGGTAGGGTATAATTCACCGTTACAGTCACGATGGGCACAAAGATGAGTGTTTTTTTTGCTCTCTTCACGCCGAAAACCAATTTCTCGCGGTTCTTAGTGTTTTTCTGGGAAACGGCTGGTCTAACCTCTTAGAAAAGTCCTAGTGCACGATTCCAAAAACACAAAGAGGAGTCTCAGAAGGAGTTCCTGACTCACAAGGCCCTCCTGCACAAGCAAAGAAGCTGTGAGAGTCATGATCTTGTACTTCTTCAAGGCTTTCAACACCATCCAGCGCAGCATCCAAGAGCTGCACCGGCACTGCATCCTGGTTCCCAGACTACCTCACTGGCCACTCTGACCATCAATCTATTCTAAACGATAGATATCCTGGTTTTGCTAATGTTTTTCAGTAATTCAATAAATAACTTGGTCTATAAGAAATAACCAAATGGAGCTTATTTTGTTATGTGTGAATTACTTAAAAATGAAAAGTACTGAGTATTTCTTTTCTCAGTCTGAAGTGAAATTAGATAGAAAAAATGAATAAATATTTCTAGCCATACGTGTACTATGTTTACATGATTAAACAGATTAATAGTTTGATTTAGCTACACTGGGGAATTCTCCGAAGCAGAAAGAACTCTTATCAATTTGAAATTTGAGTTAGTATGCGCTCGATATTATCAGTTTTGACGATGCAATTGTGTGCTACGACTTCTTCATTGAGGATTTGAAGCTGACACTTTATGATGATGAATTATAGCCCAACCCGACGTGGCGACTCGTTTCCAGGTCCAATCCAATATGTTCCAGCCCTGAATGTGTGTTTGTGTGTGCATGTTGCCTTCGACTAATTAAATAGAAAGAGTTGATATTCACCTGCTGTTTTTATATGGCCCAGCAGTGATCCTTTCTCTTTTGAAAAGACCCTCCAGCCAATTGAAATCTCTCATCCCCTCAGGAATCAATACGTATTTGATTCCCTGCCAAAAGGACAACGACAACAGATGAATGTGCATGTGTGGGATATAAAGCAATACCTTATAACATGTTACATTTGAGTTTGACTACCTCATCATTCGGAACAGATGTGGATCCGTACTTCCGTAGCAAATATACCGACGAAGTGATAGAATGGGCGGTGTGAACGTACACCGATGTCCTGTTTCCCACGTCTTCCTCATAACCTTTGATGACTGCACCGTTCATCCTGCCGCACAAACACACAGATGCATTTTCTTTATCTCATAAACTATAAACCTGAATCAAGTTCATTGATTGATTCAACATTACTTGTTTACTTACATGCAAAAGGAAAAGTGACTTATACATCTCTGCAATTCATTGCTGTTAATGCAACAACAAACAACGTTGTGGTATCTGCACAGATATTTAAGTGGTTGCTAAACAAAACAAACGTGCCAACTTGACACATACTTATTGCTACAACTTCCACCTGCTGCCAAGGTGAAATAATGATGCAACTGGTGACGTCTCCTTCTTGACTATTATTATTTGCAGATAAAGAAAACCGACAGCAGCAACTTTGTGACATTTTCAGAGATACTCAAATACTTTCTTGCCAAGAGTTAAAAGACTGATAACATCAATTGCCTCTCAACATGGTGACAGCTGAGCCGATTCTTTTATATGATAGCAAAGCAAATATTAGTTTGCTGCTGTATAAATGTTGTTAAACTGACATTGAACCATGACACCTCCTGGTTGACATGCACTGAATAAACTACTGCTGTATGCGATGCACTCGTATGATAATAGAGTACGGAGCAGAACAGCAAATACAAGTTTAACGTTATTTGCGTTTTAAATACCTAAGCTCATAGTATAGGGCAGTGGTTCTTAACCTTATTGGAGGTACTGAACCCTGCAAGCTTCATCAGTGCATTCACCGAACCCTTCGTAATTGGAAAAAATAAATATGATTTCTTCAAAACATAGGTATATATTTAGTTAGTGCACACAATTAACCATGCATCAGTTGCACACAAAATCACTGTGTTCAAAGAACAAAACCAACAAAACATGAATTTCACACAAAAACACTTTCACTCAATGAATATTTATTGCAAATCAATGTGACTTTTGCTGTTGCCTTTCAGATACAAGTTCAGAAATGCACAGCTTCACCTTGGCAAGTGCCACTCTCATATCATGTTCGCAACAAAGTCTGTTCCTTTTCTTAGTTTTCATGTCTACCAGCCAGCCGGGCAGGTAACCAGCCCGGCAGGTAACCAGCCGGCAGGGCAGGAAACCACATTCCACGAAAGATCGTTTTTTCTAAAGTCATCCACGAGTTTCTTCACATTGACTAAAAATAAAAAATCTTCCTTTATCTCGTCATCTTTCATATAGCTCACAAATACAACAAGCTGGCTTAGATTGGAAACGCCGGTGGAGTCGAGTTGGAGGCTGAATTTTGCTCGGCTTGAAATCAGATCTGCAACTACTTGAGCAAAGGTGTCAGCGCTCATGTGAACCGGGCTATACTATGTGTGTCTTGATCCCTGCCGAACCCCTGAGAGTGACTCGCCGAACCCCTGTGGTTCGATCGAACCCAGGTTAAGAACCACTGGTATAGAGGGTATAGATTTGTGATAGACTGTTGACTGGTTGTTTAGACAGAGGGGTATACATGTTTAAATGTCAACATACAGTCAGTGTGCTCAAAGCATATTCTTATGAGATCCCTAGAACTAAATATTAACTTGGATTTGATAGAGAATAACTAGTGATCCTGATATTACAGGTTTTTATTATCTTCATCATTAATTACCTGTCAGATTGCTTTAAACCTTATTACAATTGGGACTAAAACAAATCAAATCAACGGGTTTCTTACCGAAAAACATAATCGTGAGCATCGATTTCTTTCCCCATTTTAGAGCCATTCAGGATTCCTGCAGTGCCCACGACAGCACAGCGCACACACCTGTCAGTGCCGGACTTTGGAAGGAGTAGTGGCTCTTTTGGCTTTGGCATCAACTTCACTGAAGCCATCACATCTAAAAAAAAAACAAAAAAAAACACACAAATCATATTAAACACATGTGTTTTAAGATGCAAAACAGTTCACAACAAGAACATTTTCTGCAAGCAAAACTTAAAAGCATATTGCTAGTGGGTTGAGGTGGTTGCTTTAAAGTGAGAGCACAAGGGTGCGGGCAGGATGAGTCTTCACTAAGACTAAAATGAGTCTTCACTAAGACTCTGTTTGTATTAAGACTAAACTTAGAAGGAGCGGTTGGATTGAATGTTTACTGAAACACGGCTGTACAACAGTTTCTAACTGACCATCTCTGGTTAACTTTCCGTCGCTTCCTCTAATGAAAGCAAAGCAGAAATACCATAGATGGTCTTGTTAAAATGTTAAGCATTTGATAATGTTGCTCTGTGTGTATGTGTAAACAAGCAAAAATATGTTTAGCTTATGAGAGGATAATGTCCTATATTTTCATCAATTTTAACCACATTTGTCTGCGATATTTCTTTCAAATGTCAACCTTTACTTTGTGAATCCTTTGTGAGATGGTTGAGGCGAGGCAATGACCTCAAATGGTTCAGTTTATGCACATTTTAGCAAATCTATGGTGACCATCTAAACATTCATCCCCCATATTAGGACCTACCATCATAGTTGAACTCCATGAAACCAAAAGGATTGTTAAAATGTGAAAGCCGGTTCCATTCGCTCATGTTCATTTTGTGCATGAACAAACGAATGTTGGGGAGAAAAGCCTTCTTGAAGCCTTCATCCTCCATCGAGTTTCGCAGAGATTGGGCACATGTCTGAGAATGTCGGATAGCATATTGAATTATGAAATAAAGTTTAAAAAAAATAGAACAAAACCCAGAAAAGTATATATCCACCTTTTCAATGTGACTAAAACCATTGATAATAGTACAGCTGTCACAGATAAACAGCAGGAAAAAAGCCAACAGATCAACAAATTAAAAAATAATTAATTTAAATGATTGCTGTAAAACTTTATGGGAAAAGCAAACAAAAAAACCCATACAGCTCACACCAAAAACACACAACTGAACACACAGCTGTGCAGATTACCCCACTACCCATAAAAGTTAATACTTTGTTATGTTGTCTGTTCGTGTCATAACATGCTTACCGTCTGCCTCGGTGGAGCATCCTGGTTATAAATATCCTCAAAATCCCACTGAGGAAGCTTCTTGAAGGATTTTCTGGACAGGACCGGCATGGGAGTCTCAGCGCCACATGTTGAGCAGTTTGTTGGATAACTTTTTATTTTTGCTCCTGGGTTTGATTTTGTGGAATCAGCTATTTTTGTGGTACGCTTTTCTCCAACATGTGGTGCAGTCGAGTTTCCTTTGACTATTTCCTCATCTGCTTGTCTGGTTTGTCCTAAAAAAGTATTCCATCTTATGTGGAAATTTGACAAAAGAGCAATAGATAACAAATGACACAACATTTAGCAAGACATAGTTTTAAGTGAATTAATTACAATACACATTTCAAATCAGCTACTTAACCAGAAAAGAGATAAGACATACAATCCTGTCCTTTCCCTTAAGTCATTCTAAATACAACTTACCTGTTGTTTGATACATGTCCCAATGAAAGAAAAACAAGTACAGTGCAAACTGAGAAGACAAGCAGCAAATAAAATGCCCTGTGGGTTTGGATTTCCATTCCTGAGATTGAGAACTGGGTGCTATAATCTTTGATTAAACACTGACAAATGTTTGCTTTCGCCACTGGTATTCATAGACAATGGGAGAGTCATTTTACATGCACCATGAACCTTAAGAAAACTGGGCAGGGCTATAGTAGTTAAATAAATTGCACTATCAAATTTATATCCCACAAAGACCTTCCCAATGGTACATTACACAATAGAAGGAGGTACCGCAAAAGTAACTTTGCAGGATGTGTACCCGTTACAGATTTAATGATTGAATACAAAAAAGTTGATTGTATGATCATATAAAACTAATAGAAATAATAATCCTGTATCTACTTTATTTACATATAGCTAGAATATCTTGCCCTATGACGCAAGAGATCCAGCTGCTTTGGGTTTTTGTCTTCAGGTATGTGAGACAGGTGGATTGAAACAGCAAAGATACAATACAATTCAAACAAAGTACATCCTACTGAAACACATGTGAGCGGTTGTTGGGTGGACAGTACATCTTGTTTTGAATACTGTGAATAAGTTTATTCAAGCACATAGTGCTCTTGAGTCTTTCAGTAGGTTACAAGAGCGTCGTCAGAGGGTGAATCCGAAAACACAAAGATGAGTCTCAGATGGAGTAGAGTCTGAGCTGGTCCTCCATGTCTCCATCGGACACATGTCCAAACGTCTCCTGGTTGTCTTTCAGCAGCTGGAAGATGGCGGCCAGCTGCTCACGTTGCACCCTGGGAAGAGAATAATATCAAAGAATGTTTGAGTCATAAAGAACCCCCCAAAAAATTATGCACACTCTTTTGGACAAATTTTATCAACAACGTTCATCAGGTACATTCATATTGACAAAAAGCATTGGCCCGGTAAATATATGTTAAAGTTGTGTAAAAACACCAAGGCTCCATACTAATTGAGGTAAATGAGCTCCTCTAAATACTAATAACTACTCAACTTTTACAAATGTAAAAACAACAGGTCTGTTTATAAAATGTCAAAAGATAAGCTACACAAGTACATATTATTTTATATAAAAGGCTGAACAAAATAAACACATATAGAGAATTTAAAAGAATAGCTCGACATTTTGGGAAACGAAGCAACCAGCAGCTTAACTTATTTTAGCATAAAGACTGTTGATCTCTCCAACAGTTATAAAACATCTTCCAACACCTCTGAAGCTCAGTACAAGACCAAAAAGTAATTAATAAAGTGAAAACAAGAGTTTTATTGTTTTAGACTTTCTATGAGACTCTAGTGTCCAAGCACGTTGTAGTCATGTTTAGAAGTGCAAGAGCAGCTTAGAAAAACATAATGTTCTTGCACAAATCGTCAAATAATTCAGACTGTTGCGCTACTACTATAAGACAAGGGACACGCAAGAGGGACTAACATGACAAAATGTGATCTTGTTAAACTAAGAGCTCTCCCCGACTCAACATTTCCATGACACTGGTTGGCGTTGCATCAACCCCGTCCTGAGGGCCCTGCTATCTGCTTTCCTGGACCCGCTGCAGTTTGCACACCAACACATTGGAGTGGAGGCAAAGCTTTGGACGACGCAGCTGCCTCGACACTTCATCCTGGATCACAGACTGACTCGGAGACTGTGATAAACAACACCCGCGCACCTCAAGGAAATGTAAATCGGTGGCATTTCTCTTCAAGTTTAACATCCGAGATATCCAGTTCAATTTGTTTACCGTCACCTTGAGAACTTCCTCAGATTTCTCCTCCATTATTGGATTCAATACATAGAGAACAAGGAGGAGGACTGTTATGGACTAACAATTACCTGAATCGCAATAGGATTAAGACTAAAAAGCAGTTGGTGGCGCAGAGGACACTCACTGTGAGAGGAAGTGGAGACAGTTGAGTCAAGTAGTATACAACAGCAGTGAGACCCACAACATCCATTGTTACAGCAAAAGCATAATTGTTTATAAAATTGAATAATCTGCCGATTCATTTCTGGATTAATTTATCAATCTTCTGTCTACAAATGATTGCCAAATTTACCAAAGAGTAATGTGACGTTTTCAAATGTCTTCCTTTGTAGGATCAACATTACAAAACCCCCAAAATGTACTATTAAAGAAGAAAAAAAAAAAATACAAAACTTACTTGAACTACTATCAAGAGTCTTGCTGATTAATTTCTTGTCAATCAGTTGATCAATTAACCAACTAATTGTGTCAGCTCTACACATACAAAACATATGATCATATTAATATAATGTTACGATGTAACTAAGTATTTTGTGTATTGGAGTAGTCCTTTAATATTGCTCATGGGTTAAAAGAGGTCGTCAGATGGTGGATCCAAAACTACAAAGAGGAGTCTCAGAAGGAGTTCCTGACTCACAAGGCCCTCCTGCACAAGCAAAGAAGCTCTGTGAGAGTCATGTTCTTGTACTTCTTCAGGGCTTTCAACACCATCCAGCATCCAAGAGCTGCACCGACACTGCATCCTGGATCACAGACTACACAGATACGCCCCACAGTGTATCAGGGTGGATGGCAGTGCCTCCGAGACTGTGATAAAAAGAATAAAATAAACACCTGCACACACACCTAAAGGAGCTGGTGGCATTCCTCTTCAGGTGTAACACCCAAGAGATCCAGTGAAACTTAAAGTTACGTTTTTAACTTAAATCTATTTTGGTTTGATTTGGTATTTATTTGTGTACTCTCTTCCTTTATCTGTATTTATTTATGTTTTTTTTTTTTGCTGCAACAACCAGATTTCATCCTACTTGACAAGTACCACTGATTTATATTGACAATGATGGCTACATGACCAGCCTTAATCTGATGTGAGGGAAAGGTCCTGTACAGTACTGTTTTTTTAATGATTCGTGGTCCATGCACAGCCATAGAATACATTGAATACAAGCCCTCTATCAGTACTGCTATTTTAAAATCCTCTACCATGAATATCATCCCAGCTGCCTATCCCCCTGACAAACCATAATTACAATAAGATGTATCCCTGATATCAAAGCATAAACACAAGATTTCCTCGTCAACTCTCTCATTCCCAGTGTGACTGAATAGTTTTGAGAGCATCAGGTTCACAGTGTCACAGAGTTGTGTTACGCTGAGTCCTCCTTGTGGCCGAACAGAGGAGAGTCCTGAGAGGATTAACTCACACTCTTCTGTCAGAGGTGACGACCGGAGACACAATCAACACCTGCTGCGACACCTGAGAATCACACGTCTAATGTGGAACAAGGAGGGAGGCGGGTATGTGGGATGTGTATCAGTCGCTTCGTGGCCACTTGAGGAAAAAGAGCTGATGAGGCCAAAATCACTGCTGAGCTCAAAACTGAGAATGCAAAACGGCTTTGAGTAGTTTTCATACAATGGCCAGAAAGTGACTCCCCTGAGATAAACGGGTGAGAATAACTCATACTTTACCCCATAATTGCTCCTTTTTTTTCAGGCTTACAGACAGTTAAAGTCTGTGTTGGAGTGTATCCTGCAATGATAAGAGCAGGGCATGCAGATACATTATAGAAAATAAAACGCCTCTGTTTCCTATTCCTCCCCCCAGCAGCCAGCGAACGTGTCGAGTGGTTTCCTTGAGTCTCGTGTCATTCGTCCCTCAGCTAATGCCTGGCAGAGACTCAATCTCGCCTTACTCAGTCTAGCCTGGAGAGGAGGGCCGATACGGCGGCTAAACACGGAGCGAGTCGGGGAGATTAGAGGGAGGAGGAAGAGGAGCGGACGATGGCTAGAGGCAGAGCAGCTACGTGGAAACAACAACTACTTTTGATTTGATTTTCAGTACAACTTTGGCAAAGTATTTTTGTTCTGTTTGAGTATTTGAGGACAGAGGGGGAATATAAAGCAGATAACCATGAGGAAAGGTGAATTTACTGTATGTGATATATTTGGGCACATTTTCATAAGGCACCCCTTCAATAGCTTTATTAACAGTTCATACATTGTTGAATAATGCTTTACTAATGATCGGCCATAATGAATTAATAAGAACAACTCTTGGGTTGCCAGGTTGTAGAAAATCCTCCTCAAGCATGACACTTGTCCATAGCGCTTTAATAAATCTGGAAGGCCCCTCCGGTGCGCTGCTCAGCTGTTAGAGGGGTTTGCCAACTACATTTTTCGTATTAATGGCGTACAAACTCTTTATTCAGGGTGCATTATCAGAATGTGGCACCCATATTTGTAGTTTTCACTGACCTCCGCTCCTCCTCCAGCTCCTCTTTGGACATCATCATTTGCAAGCGGTGGGATCGCGCCTTTCCAGGGACGTACTTCAAGGAATCGTCTGCGTTCGAGTCCACTAGATCTGATGAAACAGAAGAAGACACTTTGATGAGAAATCTAAATCTTTATTTTGAAGGTTTAGATTTCTCACTACTTTTTTAAAGTGGGTTAAAGTGCTCACCGTTGATCTCCGGGCTCTCTGTGGCTCCTTCAGTCTGAGGGTGTGAGAAAGCACACTTTAGGAGGTCCTTATCAGAGAGCCCAATGAATGACCTACGGCTCGAGGCCTCCGACAGCGAGTCTGCCTCTAAACTCGTGGGCCTGTACCCGGGCCTGGGGACGGACAGGCTGGATGCGGAGGACTGCGCAACTGGTGTTGCCAGTTCTTCAGTGTAAAGGTGAGGATATGCCTCGTCCTGCCAGAGAGTTAAGGGGTCAGATCAGGAGCATCAAACCAAAACTCTTTCACAGGTTTTCCCTTTAGGAAATTAGCAATAAATGTTTGTTTTTATATTTGAAATATATGAAAAACAATGTGCACGTCCTTGCAGGCAGGGCCAGATTAAAAACGGCTGCAGATATTTAGATACTAACAAATAGCGCGTTGTGTTACGTGTATTCCTCACCTCACCTGGATGCTGATCTGGCCTACACTCGTGCAGGTGTCAGATTACCGTTTCATACTTTGCTCCCATAGGTGCTGTTTTGGCCTCTCTCTCCCTGTCCTGTTTTGTCCTCTCGACCAGCAGACATCCAGATGTCCTCAACAGGCACCCAAGAGGCTAAAAACAGAGCAGGGCGGGCAGTGGCGGTTCCACATGTAATTACGCCCCCCCTCCGAACTGACACAAAACCGGTCCGTGGTTAAAAAAAGGTTGGGTACCACTTCATTAGAGTACCTGCGCGCGCCGCCGCACCCACACACGCAAGCAGCCGCAGGGGGCACGATGGACACCGAAAAACCGAAAAAGCACCAACCAAACCAAGAGCCCAAAACGAGGGCAAAGCCATGTGGCTTCCCCCTTATTGATATCAATTCAAGCTTAAAGACAGCTATTATTTATGTGAAATCCTCTTATATGTCTTGCCCTCGCCGCCTGTTATTTTGCTGCATGCCAACCATAGACTGTGTATAAGATGCCAACACAGGTGACGGGCATGTTGTCTGCTCAAAATATCCGCAGGAGGTGGAAATCAACCACATTTAAGCTACTTAAGTACTGGGCTTCGGTACAGTTTTGAAGTACTTGCGCTTTACTTCACACTATAACCTCTATGAGAAGTATTGTACTTTGTACTCTACTACATTGATTTGACATACAAAAGGGCTCCAGCTACTTAGTACATTATTTATTTATTATTGAATAATCTTCTGATTATTTTCTGGATTAATCAAATACTCTTTTGTTTACAAAGCATAGCATAGCCCAGTCTCCCAGATCAATGGGACGTCTTTAGATGTCTTCTTTTGTCGGATCAACAGCCCAAACCCCAAGGAATTTCACTGTTAAAGAAGAGTAAGAGAAACAAAAAGAAAATACCCAAAATGCAAGAATTACTATTATCAAAAATGATTGCCGATTAATGTTCTGTTCATCCATTTATGAATGAATCTAAGAATTGTTGCCGCTCTACAATTTATGATCAGTTAATAAAATATAATGCAATGTTACAGATTAAACTATCATACGCTTCATCTGGACCTACTACACCGTTAAAATGCTGCTGACATGTTAATGCATCACTAATAATATAATGAAGCAATAAGCAAAATTAATACTTTTTTAATTTTCTGATAATACTTCTTACTGTAGGACTTGTGGTATTTCTACTTTCATTTAAAGATCTGAATACTTATTATTTATGACTATGCACTAACTCACCCTTTGAGGTAACGGTACTTCACTTGAGTATTTTCATAATCTCGCCAAATAATGTACTTTTGACTACATCATATTTTACTACTTTGCACGGTTAGATTTTCCATTAAATTAAATACCTTCAATGTTTCGCAACTTCCTCTTTTCTTTTAACTGTGACACTTGATTACTTTACGGCTTTATTTTTCAAGGAGTATTTTCCTTATTATAAGCATTGCTTCTAGTTAAATGACAGGATTTGAGTGTTTCTTCCAGCTCTGACTGGACTGGACTGTATCTGTAGTGGCAGGGGGAAGTCAGTAAATCAGATTAACGAGACAAACAACCATGGCTCTCATCACAGGCCGACGACAGCCCCACTTACTGAAAGCACAGACTTCACTACGTCCCAGTGATCATGCGAGCTCGCGCTGATCTCACACCAGTTGTCCTCAGCTTTCTGCGGCTGCTGCTGCTTCTTCTTCTTCTTGTCCGGTAAATGCCCGTTTTGCCTCGGCCCCGGCTGATCCAATCCTCCGGCTGCACCGCCGTCGACCCCGCGTCCGAAAAAACTTGCAAAGTCGGCTGCAGGCGAGGAGCCGCTGAACAGCGACGTCGCGACCACGATGGCGAGCAGCGTGAAGATAACAGCTGACAGCGCAAAAGTTAGATCCATTGTGTGTCCGGGGGCCCCGTGTTGTGACCGTCTCTATCCCGCTTACTGTCCACCCGAGTCGGCCGCATTCACTCACAGATGGCCACCCCGCTGCTTTGTGTTAATCCTCGGCAAACATCACCGTTAACGAGCAGCACTTACGGGATGTAGCGGCGGACAATCGCCTCTCCGAGCATGACGTCACATCCTCCGGCCCCGCCCCCTTCCCTATCCTCATAAGGTGGGCTGGCACGGCGCGATGCAACGTGCTTTCTCGGGCTCTCTTACTTCTTGCAGGTAATCCCATCAGAGGAGAGTTTACCGCACAGACCAGGAGACGGGAATGGGTTGTGACAGGACCCGTGGACTGCAGGAGCAGGCAGGGTGGAGTCGAGCCGGGTTCACAGCCGGTGAAGGAGCGAAAGGTGTGTTTTCTCTCACCTGGGGTTGCACCGGGGATTTAATGTGGACCATAAACACCTGAGCGTTAAAGTCCAGTTGGTCTCCAGCGATATATAGAGCACACTCCAGTTTATTTGTTTTAAGTAGACTACCGTACAGCTCTTTTCTCTTAAATACATATTTATATAGACTTGGTCTTTTCTCTTCCAGTTTATAGTCACCAAAAAGGTAATTCCTTGGACGATGAACCCGATACATATATTCCTGATGAATGCATTAAACCCCGTTAATGCAGTGACCAAAATTAAACCAACACTGATACTTCATTTTAGATCATGTTTTTCTTTATCAGAATATTAACAAAACAGATTAAATACATTTACTTGTTTATATGAAAAACATGTCAACATGGTGAAGTACTTTTTCAGATTAGTGTCTTCAGAAACATCTTTAATTTATAATAACAAAGTATTTATCTTTTGAATGACACTTGTTGGCCAATGTTACAATGGAAGAGTTGAAATCAAATCACAAAAATATTAATAGTTCATTGGCTGGATCGTAAAATTAGACTCCATATGGATTGTGGACATTTCTGACTACATCTCTCAAATTAATGTTAATCTTAATTTAAAGATCAATCTTGAAGGACACCGCTTAAAAATTAATACAAAACTGTAGTTTAAACACCTTCCCATCTCAATATTTAGTATCCAATTAGTGTGTATTTAATTAAACAAGGGTGTGTTTTCTTGCTACAAATCACATTTCTCAGTTTTGATTAAAATGCACATCACCCTGAATTTCCTACTTAATGGACTGCATTCAGACAATTACCACAAACACCCGAGATGAGGCCCACTTTCTTCTTGTGTGGCAAAGAATTCCCATCATCGTCAAGACAAATTGTCTCAAGACGACAGAACAAAATTCCCCATCTACAATTTATGAACAACAAAGATGTTTATTAGCATCCACCTGAAGCAATTACAAGACATTTGAGAGGTTAACAGGGGGAATGAAATACACAAATTATTCATTACGCAGAAAGGAATGCCCTTTAAACCCTTCACTAGGAGTCACACTGGACCCAATGGAAAAAATGAAAATGGCGAGCAGAGCAGAACCAGTTATAACAGTGGATAAACCACAGAGGAGGAGGGGGAAGAGGAGAAGTGAGAATAAAGAGAAGGAAAGAGGAAATAATCTGTACAGCACATGGAGGGAAGAAGAGGTCACAAGACATGAGAGGATGGATGATCTGCCACACCTGTGAGCTTACAAACCGGCAAACGGCAGCGGAGGGTCGAGCCCCGGAACAGTGCCGGGCACTCAGCACCGCAACACGCCACACCATGTCACCACCGCACTGCACCGCATCTTAACAGCTAACCAGCATTACTCAACTGCTACACAACTGCGCCTAGTGCACAAAAGATACACAAGAAAGAGGGTTAGAGTCATAGGAAAGCAACTTTAACCAGACAGAAAATAGAGATTTTTACAGAAAAGAACATGTATGCTGCTGGATTAGCAAATCACAAATTAAGTGGCACAGTGATACTTTAATGTTTTGCCTTTACAGTAAGCCAGAGTGGTATAACATAGCTGTAAAGGCTTTGAACATCCAACAGGACACCCTGCAAATAAAACTCTTTCATAAGCATCTAGAAAGAGTGTTAAACAAGGGATTTCCTTCAAATAAATGTATATTAATTAAAAAAAGTACAAGTGTAATCAAAATGCAAAAACAACAAAACAATTTAAATGAGAAAAGCTTCTTACAAATCCCTTTCAAAAAGACTCAACTTTACAAACAATGATCACATCAAAGTTACAGTTTTTTTAATGTAAATTAGGTCAAATTTAAAACATTTTAGAGCTCCAATAACCTTTCAGTCTGCATTCAGTGGAAATAGTGGAGTCCACTTGCTCAATGTGAGACTCTTCCTGATGTCCTCAGCAAAGGCTCAATCATCTGAGATCTGGAAAAAAAAAGACACAACAGAGTTAGAAGTGGAAAAACTAAATGGCTTCCTCAACTGCAGCAGCCGACGTGGATATTTAAATACAGTACTGGTCTGATATTATTTCCCCTGACAATAACATTTATCAAACTGCACATTTGTTTTCTGGGCATCCATCTTCATGAATTATACCTAACATTTCTATTAATGTTCACATTTGTTTACACACCTTTCTCTAACAAGACTCTTACACTCGGGCGAATTTGAAAAACAAACCTCTGGGTCCGTTCCCTTTGTGAGAGGTGGAGCAACCCACAGGCACAGGTGGGGAACAGTGCTCAGTGCCTGTGATCCCCCGCGCACGTACCTCACCTCACCACCTCATACACCAACTGACAGCCCGAACCACCGCCATTGACGACCTGCTCCATAGCAACTGCCATCGCTCTCAGCAACAGGCAGGTCACATGGGCGGGTCACACACTAACTGCTCTCACACTGCCACACCCCCATCATCTCCTCCTCTTGCTTTCTTTGCAAACAGGACTCCGCAGCTTGGAGGAAAGAATTCCACATTTAGGTGAACGTTTTGAGTGCAGCACCCCACGTCCCTCCCGTACACACCCCATTTTGCAATTTTATGACAGCAGATGAAAATGATACCCAAAGCTCATGCGGTCTGTGTGTGCTGTAGATTGGTTGAACATACAAACAAACGAAAGCACAAACAGAACAAGGACATCAGCCTGCAATCTTTTTCTTTTTAACGTCTAAAAATATTCAGGATTCTGCAGACTTTGTTGCTTGTGTGCAAATGACTAACGTTGCACCAAGACTGCAGAATGCAAACCCAAGTGATGACAGAATGCCATCTCAGATATAATATTTGAAGCAAATAATAAAATCCCCCCTTTTCCCCTGAATACCGTTATGTTGTGTCCAGGTCTTGATTATGTCTCTGAGCCGTCTTCTGGAGATTTAGGCCCACTCTTGGATTTGGAGCGAGACCTGGATTTGGACCCTCTGTTGGAAGGTGGGGTTCGACTTCTTGACTTGGACTTGGAGGACCGAGACCTGGAAGGAGACTTTGTCTTGCTCCGTCTGGGGCTCCTGGACTTGGATTTGGATTTAGACTTAGACTTGGACCGTGACCTGGAATCGGAGTGAGACCTGGAGCGGCTGTAGTGGTGGCGGCTCCTGGATCGGGAACGGCTTCTGCTCCTGGAGCGGCTGCGGCTCCGTCTGCGGCGACGAGGGCTGCCTGAACGGCTGTGGATGGAGAGAAGAACTTTAACTAAACAACAAGAGCAAACCTAAATAAAAGACGGAAACTGGCGAGTGTAATAAAAAAGTACATAATAAATTATGTTAATGAACAGTCACGTAACGAAGCTTCTCAGACAGAGGTAGCTGTAATGACAAGGTAAAACGACTGCTGCATTAATAACCCTTACTTGCTGACCATATTGAGTTAACAACAAAATCAGTAGACTGCTGCAATAATATGTGCAAACCTTACAGTAGACCATGCGAAACAAGGTGCAATATATATTGTAACTACATTGTGATGTAAATAATGCTACAGTAAAATTAAGCTAGTATCGTGTTGCACCATGTAGCTCGTCTTCTCTTGACGTAAAATAGTTCCACAGCCAAACCTAATCACACCGGCATTTACCTCCTGCTTCTGCGTCCGCCGTAGCCTCCTCCGGATCTGCGCGGCGTTGCGCCTCTCCGGCTGTACATGGAGTCCGGGGGTCGTCCGTAGCGGGCCATCTGCACCCGGAGCTCCCGCCCGTCGAGCAGCGCGCCGTCCATCGCGTCCATGGCGTCCTCTGCGTCGCGCTTGTCGAGGAACCGCACGAAGGCGAACCCGCGGCTCTCCTTGGTGTACCTGTCGCGGGGGATGTACACGTCTCCCACGCGGCCGTACTTCTCGAAAACTCGGCGCAGAGTCTCCGGAGAAGTTCGGTAAGTCAAGTTGTCCACTTTCAGGGAGGTCATCCCCTCCACGTCTGGCGGCGCTCTTCCGTAGCTCATGTTTACAGCAGGCCAGAGAAGTCGAACCCCGCTGAGCCCGACTTCTAGGTTAAACGGTTACCGCTAAGCTAGTTTATACAATCTCGAATTGGTTTATTCTGTTTAAATTCTGGCGGATCCTGTTGTTTGGCACTGGTCGTCGTCTCTAACGCGCAGCATTCACCTGAAATGGCGGCAATAACGTTTCCTTCCCCCTTCCTTTGCGTCCGTGTTGGCCCGCTCTGATTGGCTACTCAACGGCCGCTTTAACCGTTACACTGCCCCCTTCCGGCGAGGAGTCGCTTATTACGGCTACATTGGAATGGACAGTTGTTCCGTTAGTTCCTTAATAAAAAAAAAGGAAAAGGTTAACGTTTGTTTTTCTAGTGTATTGGACTGGGATTGTGTGAATCCCGAGTAGTTATACAACTATGTTTTGATTTATGTGACTCTACTCTTAATATTATCGGGAAAGTATTTTATTTATTTTTTTACTCGCCCTTAGCCTTTTGGGTAATGTAGTTTTCCTCTGCACTGCAGTCAGCGCCACTCGTACGTTTGGCGTAGGAAGGTCACGTTCCAGAGCGGGCCGGCACTAACTGCTGCTGGGCAGGGAGAGAGAGAGGGAGAGAGAGAGGGAGAGAGAGGGAGAGGGAGAGAGAAAGGGAGAGAGAGGGGGGAGAGAGAGGAGGAAGAAGAGAGAGAGAGGAGGAAGAAGAGAGAGAGAGAGAGAGAGGAGGAAGAAGAGAGAGAGAGAGAGAGGAGGAAGAAGAGAGAGAGAGAGAGAGAGAGAGGGGAGGACTGCGCAAAAAAAAAAAAAAACGGTCCGGATTTGTGCCTGTGTGACGTCATAGGGAGCCTGAGACCTCTTTGACAGGCCTCCAACAACCAGAGCAGCGCCGGGGATGTGTGATCGACACCCAGCGGGCCGGGCTATGTCGACGGGTACACGGCCGTTTTGAGTCACACACACACACTCACGGGAGATTTTTTTTCTCTCCCTCGCTCAGATTGTGCGACTGCCGCCCGCCATGAGAGCGCCTTCTCCTCCGTTAAAGGGACTACAACTGCAGATTTTTGCTGCCTCACAAACGAGTCATTGACCAGTTGGAGGTGGTGGTGGTGGTGGTGGGGGGGGGGAGAGGTTGGATAAGCAGCCGGAGAACAACCACTAATCCAGCCAGGACGGTCACATTCACGGCGGGGCTTGGACCCGACAGGAAATGGACAGGGCAACGGGAACTGGATTAACTGCGAGGGAATAAAAGAGACTAAAGACTCACCGCGAACAAAAGCGACCCTGACGTGTTATGACCGTTAATCCGCGGGGACTTTATATGTGACTGGAAATGGGAGCTTTAACAAGCAGACAAAACATAGGCGTGGAAGAAGTGGACATTCCGTCCAGCTCGGTGTACCGTTATCCCCCGAAATCTGGTAAGGTCAGGCTGACTGGTAAATGCTTTTAACCCTCAAAGCAGAGGATTTATTCTGTGCTTTTAAATGCATGTGAGACGTAGACATAACCATGAAAACCATCATCACCCCCTTTACCTTGTAGCTGCAGGCCTTCGGGCATTTGAGCCTCTAACCTGGAGGAGCTACCTGTGGAGAGCACAGTGCCTGATTTCTCCTGTGCTGCCTTTCCTCTCATCTTTCCCCTTAATAACAGCTTTACATTGTGCATTGACTTTACTTCATCTATCTGAATGACATTGGATGATGTATTCTAATGTACTTATGGCACTGCAGCATTGTTGAATTGCCCATGGAGAAAAATGTACAACAACTCAGGGACATAACTACTTATTTAATCTCCCTTTTACAATACACTCTTTCATTTTCATATTTGCAGAGTGTCAGATATATAACTAGGATCGGCTCTCATCTTGTTGCATCTGTGAGCATCTCGCAGGGAGCTTGTGTGGCATCTCTGCTGCCTTAGTCTGTCTGTGAAATAAATAAGTAATGATGGAGCCTAAGGGGAGGAAAATGAAAAGACCAACACAATCGTTAGCGGTGGAGAAATATCCAGTGTGTTCAGTGTAAAATGGTGTTTTTGGTTGTTGTTGTTGAAAATAGGACTGCAACCAATATTTATTTTGGTTAATTTTCCTTTTTAGTTTGTGGATTTATTTATCATATAAAATGAAAAATTAGTGAAAAATGTTTGACAATTTCTCAGAGCCGATGTTGACGTCTTCAAAGAGCTCCAGTTGAGACCCAACGCCCAACATGTTGACTTTATTATGATAATGAACAGAGAAAAGCAGAACATCTTCACATTTTAGTAGATAGAAATAGAGAATATTTGTTATTAGTAATTATTCTGTGCTTAGTGACTAAAATATTAAATTAATACTTTAGCTAATTCAGTACTAATTTAAATGCAATTATACACAATTGTAATAGATCTCTTTCCCATATATTTCAAAATGCCCACCATAACTTCTCACAGTGTGACGTCACCAAATAATTAGTTTTGACCAAACAACAGTCCAAAGACGGAAAGATTTTCAGTTTATCCTCGTAGAAGACGAAGAAAATCAGCGGAAATTCACATTTGGAACCAGAAACCTTTTGTATTAAAATAACTTAATTTTCTGTTTATTAACTAATTGGTTTCAGCTGATCAAAACCATAATTTGGTCAGTGATTTTCTAATCAGAAGTGTACAGTGTATTATTAGTGTACCACTGTTTACTTAAATACCTCATAAACACTGATGCATATTTTGTAGAAACGCCTTAAAGGCTCATGTTGATACTAAACTTCAGGTATTGGCTCATGTATCCACCAAAGCTCACTCTCTGAAACCAAGCTGACCCGACTCAAAAACTGTCCTTTGGACCTCCATGCTGACTTCTTATAATATTTCCCCTGTGTGACATTTTCTTATTGCATCACAGGGTTTAGCTCCCCACCAGGCTTTGTAATCCAATATTGCCATGACAAAATCATATTGCGAAAAAAATAATGCTATTGCTTTTCATTTCTATCGTAAAAGCAAAGACATAAAGTAAATGAACATCTCTCACAAAATGAGGCCTGGAACCAAAGTAGAGTTTTATTAGGCTATTTTCTGATATCATGATAATATCTTAGATCGATGGCGATATTATATGCTGAGAAAGGATGGAAGGGAAGAAAAACGGTTGAGTTGTGGCTTCCATTACCGCCCCTCTGAACATAATTTAGCTGATTTTGTCACAGGCTGTGTGTGAATCTGTGACATAACGGTCCTGGTGGTGGTGGGAAGGGAAGAAAGGAGGTGGCGATGGCTGCTGAGGAAACCGATCTGTCAGCCCCAGTTCCTGTTTCTGGGATCTGGTGACAAAGCCTCAGCCTTTCCCACCTGCTGTAAATAATAATAAGGTGATGTACACAGCGAGAGAGAGGGACAGAGAACGTCATCATCTGGGCTTTTTTTAGTTCGTGATCTATTTTTCTCCAGTGCGTATGGCTTTAATTTCACAGCATCAGAACCTTTCCTCCTGATGCCAGACTAGATGTCCTTCCAGCAGATACACAACCTGCCTGTCCAGCATGTATTTGAAGACTCCAAACCACCATTACAGACTCATGATATGAGCTCACCCTGTGATTAGATGGCATAACGTCTATTTAGTGTTGTGGTCACTGACCAACAGTCTTGGTAAACAAGTGGACAAGCTGCTAAACACCTAATAACAACCTAACGTCAGTCAGAATGCCCCCACAGAAACCTTTTTCAGGGCTTTGGTTGACTTCTTCAAATCACAAAAGTAATTTGTAGTTTTACCTGCCACTTGCACTAGAGGATTTGTGGATAACGCTGCCAGCCAAATGGTTCCAATATTTAAGGGTAATATTATTAATGTTGGAAACGTGGTTAAAATTTGCAACTGAAACTAGAATGGTGGCAAAAAAAGCTCAGTTGTTTTTCTGTTATTGGACCCTAAAATCTTATTTTCTTCTAACAACAGCATCTATTTATTTCCCATGAAAATGGAGCCTGATGATAAGACTGTGCCATTTGTGTTTTGCTTCACTATTTGAATGGCTAATACAAAATATCATACTATATGCAATATATACTAGATGCAAATGTTAGTGCAGAGATCTGCCTTATTTTTCCATTTATTGAGGCAGAAATATGATTTGTTCAAGGAAGAAAATATGTCTTTCATGGCTCATGATGTTAACTTAAAAACAACGCTTCTTGCCAAGCACAACTTTCATGTTTCATAACAATTTATTTTTCTCAAAACACAGATCTTTTTTTAATTTGAAGAATCTCTAAATGAGAATTTGACACACAATATAGAAATAGCAACTGAATGAACACAAATTGAAAGCACCAAATTATTCACAACTACATGTGATATGATGATTGACTATCATTGATATGTTTTTCAGAGGATGTGATGTTTTCTTTGTGTTGCGTGTGTTTAAAAGTGAGTATTTTCTCTGCGTGCAGGCAGTTACTTTGCCAGCCATTTCATCATGGGAGGAGAGAAGTTCGACTCCACCCATCCGGAGGGTTACCTGTTTGGGGAAAACACAGACCTTAACTTCCTGGGGACCAGACCTGTGGCGGTAGGTGTTCTCACTCACCAAGAGCGGGGTTAAAGGTTAAAAACTCAAAAATTTCAGCTCAAGTTTGACCCCGGCGGCTGCTCTGGACCTCTCGATGACGTCACGCCATCTGAGCATTTTAAAGAAGATTTCACACACTTGTTGGCCCAAAAGTAGTTTTTTCCAAGATTCTGAATAAAACAAATTGTATGAAGATTATAAAAGTATAAAGAGGGGGAAATAAAGAGAGGTTCTTGGCCTGCAAACTAAGTATTTTCATTATTGATCAGCCACCATTTTTATGGGCGAATTGTGTCAGAAAACAGGGAAAAAAATCATACAGGGCGGGGTGATGGTTTCAGAATTGCTGGTTTTTATTCGACCAGCATTCCAAAAAAGATATTTAATGATCAATTATGTGAACCGGAGAGAAACTGCAAATTCTCACATTTAAGAAGAATAAAACAGCACTTTTTTTTGTAATTTGGCTTAACATTAATAAAAAAATATGTTTTGCTTCAATTGAGTCATTGGTTAATCGACCAAAAGCTGAAGCTGTCTCTTCATCACCTAACAAGAGTTGATGCATTGCAGCAGCTGTGACTCTTTCCAGGCTTTCAGACTGTCACTGATTGACATTTATTTCAGTGCCTCATCGTGTCAAACTAATTAAAAATTGAAATGAGAGTCTGCTCGCTCCCTCATTCAGAGAGGCGGATAAGCGGCGGTTCCTCCGGAGGGTTCAACCTAATTGTGAACCTGAAGGTCACTAATGAAAGCTGTGGATCAAAAAGAGCTCAAGTCAGGAGAGGAAAGGGATGATTTGTCACAGACGGAAAGGCTTTGAGGGAGTGAAAGTTTTTGACGAAGGGAATCTGATATGAACAGACTCTGTGTGCTAATCTCAGTCGCGCTGCTGTTTCAGTCTAGACCGGGGCTAAAATTAGGAGTGCAGTTTTTCTCCTGATTATGTGGGTGTTTATAATCCTCCTATGGGCACAGGATGCAGCTGGTGATTTTGTGTGTGTGTGGAGCTCTACCAGCGTTATATAATGTTTGGTGGTTTCTAAGCAGATGGTGCCTTGAAATCATAAAACCGGCCGCAGTTGTTGTGTTTTCGGTCTCCTGCACCGCTCTACAAATATGATAATGGCCGGGGCTATATTTAGGGCTTTTCAGAAACTCCTGCATCAAGCACATAGATTTACAAAATTGATTTTTTTTTTTGGGCCATGCAAGCAGAGATGGCGGTCGGTCGGTCATCCACCACTTTGGTCCAGACTGAAATATCCAAACAGCTATTGGTTGGATTGCTCTGGAATTTTGTGCATACATTCATGGTCGAAACCATCTGACTTTGGTGATCCGCTGACTTTGCATATATCGGCATGATGAGGTTGACGTTTTGAGGTTTTAGTGGAATGCATGGATTATCATGGAATGTGGTACAGACATTCATCTTCCTCTCAGCCACACCTGGATACTCCAGGTGTGTGAGCCAATGGGAAGACAGAAATATCCCCAGGCATGAGATGCATCACGTCCTCTCCTGCCACAAAAGGCTTCTACTTTTACAATTAATTTAACTCTAAGTAAGCCACACAAAGAGTGAAATGTTCACGTATTACTGGGCAAATATAACTTAACCGTCACTCTCTTATAACAACGTTTGTATCCAACATTAACATTGTGTGGAAAGAAATAGGATAGATCCAATTAATGGCAGCATCAAACTACATTTGTGCTGTTTAAGATTAGGATTTGAAAAGAAAAGCAGCGTAAGCTTTTTAAAAGTCTGAGCATGTGTGTAGAACCGTTGCTCTCATGATTCTTTATGCGTTCTGAGGACCCACAGTGTTTCCTGTGCGTTTCCTAATGAATGGTCCTTTTCAGCATCTTACTCCGTGTGTGTTTGTTTGCGTAGTTTACAGGCGTAACTCCCGCTGAGACCAGATGTGTAATAGTACTGAATATGGTGCCATTCACAGCCACACACACACACACATACACACACACACACACACGGACAGATGAGGGCTTGTACTGGGGAGGTATCTGACCACATCCTGCATGTTTCTCCCCCCAGTGATCCTCAAACCACCTTGGCTCTCCTCTTACGCTCAGTCAGCAACTTCCGGCTTCAAACGCTGTGCTGAGAAGTGAACCACATATTGGGTCAAAATTGAAGGTCATGTGGTGATGTAGCACCAGGGTTTTTATTATTGTTTTTTTTAATAGCCAAAGAGAGTAAATAGTGAAAAGAGGCTATTTTCACTTCCTTATCTGTTATCTGATACGATAATCGACATTTCGTCTGGTCTTTAAAATAAAGACTGCTTGACCCTGAACTGTTTTACCCTCCTGTGGCGCCTGCGTGTGCACAAATGTGCTTAAACACTGTCTGAGGTGTCGGCGTCGTCTCCGGAAAGATACAATCTGTGCAGATTTTTCGCTCTGGCTCAGCACTTGTCAGCACGGATCTCACTGGTGCTGACTAACCGAAACACTTGTGTTAAGGTTAAACCGGGAGCAGCCGTGGTCATTGTGTAACCCTAAATTCCCTGTGGTTAAGGGAAGAATGTCGGGGCGGTTTGAGGGAAGATGAATGCCACTACGCTTCAGTCTCATAACGTGTATTTTACATCTGTTCTTTATTTTCTTTTTGTTTTCAGTTCCCGTACGCAGCCCCTCCACCTCAGGAACCAGTTAAGACGTTACGAAGCCTTATAAACATCCGTAAGGACACGCTGCGGCTCGTACGGTACGCACCTCTATCCACCGAAACATACACGTAAGCCCTCATCACACCACTGTCGCACTTCATGTGCACTGAGCTATTTATAGACAACAAGCCTCAGCAGCTAATTTAAGTGATAGTGTCATGTCATTCATGTGTTGTAATTTATATTTACTCCTACTACTACTTCTTTAGGCAAACTCATAAAACTCAAAAAAACACAATTAAGCATCACAACATAACATCCAATTACAAAATTCAAGGCAAAAATGAAAGCACAAAATATCCCTTATCCATGAAAACAGCACAAACACTCATATACACAAATGTTATGCTATAAAAAACAATACAAGTATGAAAAGTGATCCCAAAAAATGCATGTTAGTTATTGGTTTTACATGAAGACTTCGAACAATCATTTCTGTATAACTATTGAGGCTTAAAACACTTTCATGCCTGTTTTCTAAATGCCCATGACTCAAACCCATTTACTTTAAAAGGAAATAGATTTTGATCCTTCTCCGATTTCTGTTCTCGACTCGTAGGTGCAGCGAGGACCTGAAGCTGCCGGGTGACGAGGAAGAGGGGAAGAACAGAGCCTGCTACAACGTAGAGTTCACCTTCGACGCCGACACACAGGTGGCCATAACCATCTACTACCAGGCCATAGAGGAGTTTCACAATGGAGTGCCAGTGTAAGTGGAAACACGGTGACCAGATAACACTATTTTGCTTTTTGATCGATATCTATATTTTTCATTCTGCTGATCTATCTAGTTTCGATCTGTAGAATTTTCCTGTTTTTCTGTGTCTGCGTTGCTTCGGTTGTCTTCAGATTGCAGCTGTATTGCCTAACACTAAACTGTCTACAATCAAGAGTCTGCAATCACTCTAGAAAAGCACAAATTACTTCTACTCAAATGTTGAAAATGTGTCATTTATTTTGGCTTAATGTCTTCAAATGTTTTTGCACAAATAGTTTGTTGACAGCAGGTGCATTCTTAAGCACTTCTTTGTAACGTGCTTTCTTTGACACTGTTTCCCCAAAAGTGGGATCAATTGCTTCAGTGGCGATTGGGGTTGAAGACTGCAAGTTTGAAAAAGAGAAATAATGTGAAGTTAGACAGAATTGAGCTTTGCAGACCTTTGTAGTCCGAATCGGTATCAGCAGATAGCCAAAGTTGAGGCATCAGAATCGATATTGTATGTAATCATTGCATCGCTAGTAAACATCAAAAGAGGGACATCTGCTACCTTTAGTCATCGTTTAAAAGAAATAGAAATACAGGCTAGTATAGAAGAGAAGAAGTTGCTTTAAATATTAATGGAGACACTCATAAATTATGCCAACATGGCCTTATATATCTTGTGCATATCTTACTGTATATATCAGCATTTGTTGCAAGCAGACGATGACTATCCTCCGCTTCACATAACATCTTTTAAATACGTAAAGAAAATGTATTCAACACTTGTAACTACCACATTCAAATGACAGTCTGTTATCATGTGAATCATCCACATGTCAAACTGGAGCAGCGACTTCCTGATACAGATAAGATGACTGATTTGTCATTATGTATTTTGCGCATTGATTGGCAGTTTCTCTGCGTTTCCTGCAGTTACCTGCCCCAGGACGGCTCTCTGCAGTCGGAGACGGTGCACTTCAAGAGGGGAGTGGGCCAGCAGTTCTGTCTGCCTTCACACACCGTCAACCTGAGCGAGTGGGCTGACGAGGAGGTAAGCAGCTTGTGCCGGCCGGCTGAATACTGAAACACATGCCCGAGGCTGAGCTGTGCTGGAAAACCAATTTCTTTTTTTTACACAAGGGCAGATAGAAATCTGCTTTCTCTCCGCAGCTGCTGTTCGACATGGACAAAGAGGTTTTCCCGATGGTGGTGCAGGCTGTCGTAGACGAGGGGGAAGGTGAGTTACTGTGTTTATCACACTGATGGGCCGATGTGAAAGTAGAGCTGCAGAATTTTAAGCAACAGCGTGTTTTATCTTTACAGAACATTTGGGCCACTCTCACATACTGCTGGCTACGTTTGAAAAGGTAAGAAAGACTCTCTTTGTCGCAGGAATTTGTTGTTCTACAGACATCGCCAAAACGATTTATCCAGAGGAGATCTTTCAGTAGCTATTTTGATAATTGGCATTTCGGCAAGAAAAGTAACTTTAACGATTCATTAAACACTTGCAGCTTCTAAAAAAAAATTTAGTTTTTTTTCTGTTTTTATAACTGTAAATGTAATGTCTTTGGGTTTTATATAACTGATAATAGTGTAAAGATGAATACAGCTGTGTGACGATGAAATAAATCGTAATAAGAACATATTGTGTATTTAGTCATCAAAACAATGATGTAACACTTCAGACGATATTTATTTTTAGAAGATGTTTCTAAAAAAAAAACACTGGGAAACAATTAGTATCATTGGGACTGTGACAGCAACACAGATAGAAGCATTCAAGATTAATTTGAAATACCTCTAAAAACATGTTGTCACTTTTTTAGCTTTTTGGATAACCAGAACCAGAGAATATCTCATCTCACATATCATGTTGCAAAGTAAAAACTTTTCTCTGACCTCAAATGTTGAGGGCTTTCTGAACACATTTTTGTAATGAATTACACAAAGTAAGAAACAGCTGTTGTTGTTTTCTTCTGCAGCACATGGACGGGAGCTACTGTGTGAAGCCTCTGAAGCAGAAACAAGTGGTGAATACAACGTTTTTTCTTCCTCCTTTACTGAAACATTTTAAAAATGTTTTTGAAAGCTAAAGATACACAAAGTTGTATTACCCTCTTGAACATTACCCCTGAACCCACTAGACCTGCAGCCGTCATTATTTACTATGTGTCCTTTCCCAGGTGGATGGAGTGAGTTATCTACTGCAGGAGATCTACGGGATAGAGAACAAATACAACAGCCAAGAATCAAAGGTAAATATCAGACGGCTTGAGAGGTTTTCTTTTCTTTCTGTCTGACCTCTTTGAGTGAATCAGAAGTGTCATGACAGTGTAGTAAAATAAATCAGTGTAACTGTCTGTCTGTGGCTTGACTGGATGAAATTAAAGTGATCCCTCCTCCTAACATCTAACATTCAAATGTTTTTTTTATCTCCAGGTTGCTGATGATGAGATCAGTGACAACAGTGCGGAGTGTGTGGTGTGTTTGTCGGATGTGCGAGACACACTCATCCTGCCGTGCCGACACCTGTGTCTCTGCAACGCCTGCGCAGACACTCTGCGCTACCAGGCCAACTGCTGCCCCATCTGCAGACTGCGTGAGTTCCCTCCTACGATGAAGAAAGATGGGTTTTATACCTAGAGGACAATTCTAGATGCAATCAGTTGTGTTTGTTTTTGTTTCCTTTATTTATGGGGGAAATGGATCTTTTGTTTGGTTTCATGCAAAATCTATTTGTAGCCATTCCTGTACAGAAGCAAAAAGAAAAAGGAAATTGAAACAATAGCCACTGCAACTGATTCATCGACGCAGCAGAGAAAAACTACTGAACTACTAAGTAACATCTGGGAAAAGCAGGTTGTTTAACAGACACACGCAGAGGGAGACTAAAGCAGACAGGAAGCATGAGTGCGAGAGACAGTAGAAAAAGAGAATGAAGCAAATTTAAAGACACATTACAAAGTTACCTTAGCAGAGCTCTCTGTTCAGCACCACGACATGTGAAAAAAACATGAATCTTTTTAGAGTTGTACAACACGTTTATCTTACAGCACGTTCTGCTCATTGGCCTTTTATATTAATTGTTGTCTCAAAATACATCCGTTTGAATGCCATTGATTTGTATTATTAGATATACAAATGATTTAAATACATTTATATTGTCATCTTGTTTTTTCTTTCAGCGTTCAGAGCTCTGCTGCAGATCCGAGCCATGAGGAAGAAGCTCAGTCCTCTGTCACCTACCAGCTTTAACCCCGTCATCACTTCACAGACCTCTGACTCGGAGGAACACTCGGTGAGGAAAGAGCTGACCCAGAAAAAAACAGTAAATACGAGCTAATGATCATTCCCAGTAAACTCACTAGGGTTTTATCCCCTTGTTTGCAGGCGTCAGAGCACATCCCTCCAGGGTACGAGGTGGTGTCTCTCCTGGAGGCCTTGAACGGCCCTCTCAACACCTCCTCTATGAATCCTCCTCTCAACTCCGGCCCCAGCCACGTCTCCGGAGTGCTGCCCCCGTACAGCAGTGAGCCTCACCCGGCACCGGCCCGCTCCCTCTCGCCTCTAGACCACTCCAACTCCAGTCAGGGACTCAAACTCAAGAAGAGTGGTTCAAAGTGAGTGTCAGGGACAGTTCATGTTTGTCTGGGATAGCAGATGTCTTTGGGAGATTATTGTGAAAACATAGGAATATATTCCAAAATCGACTTACTGTCGTCTCCACCTTCTGTCTCCTACATCTAGAGTCACTTGTGTCAATGAAAACGTATTTAGTGCTACTTTTGTGTTTATTTGGTTTTAGCAAAAATACCCAGAATATTTAAATGCTGAAGTATGATTTTTAACTCGACTTCAAACTTTTTTTAATGTCCTCATTCATCCGAAATATAATGTTTTTTCTGCTGCAAAGTAGCACTTTTCACAATACCTTACAGTCCTATTATTAGGTCTTCTTCTTGAATATGATCAGCATAAAATAAAGAGCAAATGGGGAGAAAATGTAAAATAGCTACTTATTATACGCTATAGATCCTCTATATGATAAACATAACTTATAGTTAACATATAGACAGCTATGTTCCCATACACAAATGTGCCTATGTTTGCACTGAAATTAATATTTTTGTTAGCAGATTTTTGTTTTGTTTTTTTGGATCATGTCCACATCCTGCTAGGATAATTTGTTTGTTTTTTAATTGTTCTTCTCTGTGTTTTTACATCAAAACCCACTCACTGTTATTTTTATCCATTGTGTTCTTTCTTAGGTCACTCTCCCAGAATTCCTCTGTGCTTCCTGAGGAGGAGGATGAGAAGTCTTGCAGTGAATCTGAGGCCTGCCGCCACAAACTCGCCGTGGACCAGCAGGAGGTGTGTGTGTGCGTGTGTGTGTGTGTGTGTGTGTGTGTGTGTGGTAGTTAAACAAGAGAAAATAATACATTCAAACTTCTAACTGTTGTGGAAGTTTGTGTGTTTGGGGAACATGTGGTGTTGTGAGCTCTTCTCTTAACTCTGTGTTGTTTTACAGAATGGAGTGACTCCAGACAGCGAGAACCTGACTCTTTCCTCGTCTGGAGCAATCGACCAGTCGTCCTGCACGGGAACCCCGCTCTCCTCCACCATCACCTCCCCTGAAGGTACATACACGTTTGTCTTCCTCTACCTACCTTAAGCCTAATTCTAACCAAGTCATAACCTTCAATCAGCCCTTTGAAGTAGTGGGAACCGGCCAAAATGTCCTCACTAAAAGGGACAATCTGCCATTGGTCCTCACAAAGACAGTAATGCAAGCCCCCACACACACAGAACCGAACCTAACTGAACACAAAAATTCAAAATAGCATTGAAAATCTCAACGAGTTAAATCACTTTCATTTCCAAAAGACAAAATGCGTTTTCATTGTTTTTTTCTTTATGTATATCAGATCACATTAAAGGCTGCAGCAGCACGAGGTGAAGCATGCACACCGAGAGATCTCTAATGCACAAAGAATAAATACACGCAATATATTGTTTAATAAACTTTTTTTTATTTTTATAAATGAGCACATTTTAAATTCGGATCAAATTAGTTTACAATAAAATATTGTTGCCTTTTATGATGCGACCCGGAGATGCTAAAACAAACTCCCTCTGCTGCATGGAGCATTTTAACATAAATAAATCATAAACTTAAAACAGGTGGTTTAACTTTATGAATTAGCATTTTACATTTGTGCAACTGCATCTGATTTTATGGGAATTCTGCTGGATGGATTTTCGGCCCCAAACCGGAAGAGAGGACTGTTGTTCCAGCTGGAATGAAAGGCTCTGTGAAATGATCACTTCAAACATGTTTATTCTCTTCTACAAAGCTCCTCGTGCTCCTGACTGAGGTCTGGAATACATTTCATCAAAAGAAGATGGGATACTCTGAGCTATATCCTCCACCTTTTAAACAAACAAGATACAGCATGTTAGCTAATGAGCTTTAGAAGTGCTCGTAGACATACACTTTAGAAAAGGTCAAGTCAGATTCATGTTAAGTGACGCTAACCAACCTCCAGGCTCCAGCTCCGTACTTACTGCAATGTGCACAGACAGTGTTATCGATCTCTTCATCTAATTCCCTGAAAGAAAGTGAATAAGCGTATTTCCCATAATGTACAACTATTCCTGTAATGTGACAACGAGACAATAGAAACTAAAACTAAAAAAACATGTCTTCTTTGCCCACTGTCCAAAAAGGGCTATCATCTGCTGTATGCGTGTTCTGCTGTTGGTCATTCTGTGAGAGTAGGGACTACTTTCTTTTACAAATGGTGCACATCTCACCCGCGGCAACTAGGCAAATAAAAAAAAATCCTCCGACCAGGAGCCCCACCGTGATGTGTGTCTCCGTCTGTCCGTCAGACCCAGTGAACAGCAGCCTGGTCCAGTCAGTGATGTCCATGGCCTCGTCCCACTCGCAGCACTCCCACATCAGCACTGACACCATGTCCTCCATGTCAGGGTCCTACCTGGCCGGGGCCGAAGGCGAGCCCGAGGGGGACGAGGGGGGAGATGCTGAGGGCGAGGAGAACCAGGACGCCGCCATGGAGAGCCGAGGACCGTCGCAGCAGGACGGGGTGAGGAATCTGAGGATGGAGGAGAAAACTGTCTGTAAGATCCAGAAATGTTTTATAAACATGTTGGATTGTCTCCCTTTTGTGTATTTTCTTTCATTCAGGAGTTTTCCCAGGAGCCAAAGGAACAAAACTACTCAGTGGCCGTAGAGGAGCAGGACTCAGAGGTGAGTAATACACTCGTTTTATGTATTCATCTTGAACTTTTATTAAGTCTTCAAAAGCCTCTTTCCTGTTTTCTCCAGGGAAACGATGTCACTGAAGAGGACTGCTCCTCCCCGTCTAATGGGAAAGGTAACTATGGTGACCATCCCTCACCTTTCACCCCTGACCTCTCACCCCCCTTTTTGCATTGTGTTGCTCTCAGGCCATGTAAAAAAGAAATACACCTTTTCATAGAAACTATACAATATGGACCGAGGGGTCGATATTGTTGCTGTCTGTAAACTTTTTCGAATCATGGCTTGGCATGCAATTAGAGGGATTCCATGTCAGCTTTTGTCCTCTAGAGGGGGCAGTCCCTTTCAAAATGCATGTGATGCTGGCTGAAACCATTGCAACATGCACCATCTGAACTGGAGAGAATGGCTTATCATACAGTATGCGTGCACTAGAACTTCAGTCTACTTCACAGAGAAGGCTCCTAAGACCTACCTAATTAAAATACTGAAACTACAAAAAAAAATTACTACTGTAGTTTACTGTTGTCACTGTAGTCTTTTCTGTGGTCACAGAACTGGACACTGTGATCAAATTAAAGATCAAAGATCACTCTTTCATCCCAAAGTACTCCTGCTTTAGTTGAGAAAAAGAACTTTAAAGCTCTGCGTTGCCTCTCTTACCTCACAGGCTCCTTTTAAGACAGGCAGCCCAAATATTCTGTCAGAGCAAGTCCCACCACAGAAAACAGTCCTTGTCTTTTATTTTGTTAAAGGATAAACAGGAACATTTACTCTCTCAGGCTGTGTAGCAATGCAGGGTCTGGATCCTCCAACGTCTGTATTTCTAGACCAAATATGTCATAACAGCAAGACCTGTTTCAATTCAAGAGTTCCTCCAAATCCGTCAAATAAGCAAATCTGTAGCTCCTCTCTGCTTTACAGTGAGTTTCAGCTTGACAAGCCAGCCTCCACTTCGGAGGTATTTACTGACAGCTAGTTTAACTAGCTTTAACCTCCACCAGGTGATTCCTGAATGGAGGTCGATTTTAGCAAGCCAGCTAATAACACATGTAAAGAAATGTATTGAAAGAGAACTGATAGCCTTCAGAGGATCCATCCCTGACCTGTTACACAGCTGACTGATCAGACAGGGAAAAGTATATTTGCGATTCTTTTATTTATATTCTTCCCATGTTTTACAATCAGTGTTTCTTTATCGCTGAATTGAATTACCGGTAATCACGCAATTAGCCACAAATATCAACATATCCCAATCGATTGGAGCGCAACAGGAAATGAGAACGTACAGACATCCTGTGTCGCTTAGATGAGGTTCTGCTGCACACCAGGCGACAGGCTTTCATTTGCATGATTTGCACCTGTGTGTGTGTGTGTGTGTGTGTGTGTGTGTGTGTGTGTGTGTGTGTGCGTGTGTGTGCTTGTAGGTTTAATGTATATGTATGAGTTATATCATTTACATGTTTCTGTTCCAAAAAGCTCAGCACTTTAATTTGTTTTTGCTGCTGCATCACGAAGGGCAAGCTTCTTCATGCTTCATCTGCGTGCGTGTGTGTGCGCATGTGTGTGTGTGTGTGTGTGTGTGTGTGTGTCTGTGTGTTTGTGTAAGTGTGTGTGTGCGTGAGAAACAAAGAGTAAAAGTGTTGTGGTGTACAGTGTGTGAGTCAATGACCAGAGATTTTTGAAGCAAAAACAACAAGGTCATTAAACAACAGTTTTAAACTTGTATATGTAAATTAGTTTCTCTGTGGATTGTGTGTGTGTGTGTGTGTGTGTGTGTGTGTGTGTGTGTGTGTGACACCTGGGGCCAGACTGAAACAATCTACGTGTGTACCGGAGTTACCGAATGACCTTTCAGTTCTTTAGGAGACGAGCGGACCTGTGCTGCCTGACAGACTGTGAATGTGCACACGCGCTGTAGGATGTTATGTTTGCATCTGCACCAGCGCTACCAGACAGCTTCTGTATGTGCCCTGTCTGTGTCTCTGTGCTGAGCTGCCAATCATCCAGTCATCCTCTTCCTCATTAGCGCACACACAACCATGCTACACACACACACACATACACACACACACACACACACACACACACACACACACACACACACACACACACACACACACACACACACACACACACAGGCTTGCTGCAGGCATGAGGGACTTAAGTGTGTCATATGTTATCTGGCCATGCTGGAGAAGGCAGAAAAATGCTAATGGTGACAGTTCATGTTAATATTTGTTGGCTTACCTAATTAATGAGGAAATGGAACCGAAAATCAGAAGATCTTTCGCTCCAGTGTGTCGTGCTTTAGTAACAGCAAACACTGTGTTGAGTAATGAGCTAAGAAAAAGAGAATATAAGTGCAGTGGCATTAAAACAATGGCAGACCATTTTAACATGTACAAAAACCTAAACTATATCATAACATTTGTTTATGTTTTATATGTTATTTCCATTTACAGTGTGACTAGTTTAGTTTCCAGAGAAAGTGGACATGGTGGGCAATCTGCGCTAAATTAAAAATGTGGTAAATCTGATTATATCAAATATTTAAAAATAACAGTATATATATATATATATATATATATATATATATATATATATATATATATATATATATATATATATATAAACCCCTCAATCATGATATATGTTTATATGAGATGATATGATGTATGATATTATATTGTCTTATATTATACTATATTAGCAGTTATATAATAAAGGGTATCAGTAGACTATGCCACCTTTTCTACAAAAAATAAATGAACCAATACATTTATGTACAACTGGAAAAAAAAGCCCCAAATTGCCAGAAATATCTCCTGCTATATTGAAGGTAAACTAGAGGGCAAGATGAGCGTCGCTTGTTTTTCTTCTCTTCTCTGTAAACACTATTAGCATTTTGTCACCCTATCTAATTACATTGTGCAAAATAAGCCTTAATAACACTTGTTGGCTTATTGTTGAATGATTATTATGAGTCCGATTCACTGGAATCATTTGCAATCAACTTGATTATGTAATATTATGTATTTGTTAAAATTGATTAAGCTTCAGACCAAAGAGTCTCACGATATGTGGACACACACACACACGCACACACACACACACGACACACACACACACACACACACACACACACACACACACCACACACACACACACACACACACACACACACACACACACACACACACACACACACACACTTCACTTTACAGACAGTCTTCTAAAGACACCAAGCATCATCCTTTAAGTCAGATACATGGCGATAAAATGCTGAAAAATCCTCTCATTTATTATTTTATTAATGCCGTTCCAGCATGGCCACCCTCACCCTCCACCTCTGACACCCTGCCCTCCTCCCTCCCTCACCCTGCCTGTCTCACTCCCTCCCCTGCTGTGCCTGGCTGCTCTTGTTTGACCTTTGCCCTCGCTTGCAGGTGGGCGGAGCAGGTGTCCAGAGTTGGCCAATAACAATCAGGGCGTCGCCCTCTGTGACACGCCCTCTTTGGGGCTGGATAATGAGCAGGCTCCCGACAGCCGATTCGCCGGTGAGTGGCACCCTCTCGAACATGGACCGATGAGAGCTGAGGACTGGGCATGAGAGTGAGGAGATGTGAGGAAGATGACAGAAAGGGTGCTTGCTATGCTAACATGCTAACGCACATTAAAGCCAGAAAGACAAGAACAACTATTTAGATGTTTCATTTAGAGTTAGGGACCAGAGAGGAGGTTGTTGTAGCATCTATGCCTGGCATGAAGATCTGGAGCCTTCCTTCTTCTCTCCATCCCTACACTTTGGTGTTGTTCTGGTGCTTCATTGCTTTGTTTCAGTACCGGTTAGCTCTGCACTTTCCCTTCTTTAGCTGAAGCCCTGGTGTGTGTTTCTGTATGTATGTGTGTGTTTGTGTGTGTGTGTGATGAGTGCACCTTACCGTGTGTCTGAACGAGCGCTTTCCGCATGCTGTTTTCTGTTTGTGTGAGTGTGAGAGAAAAAGAGTCTGGTCCATCCCAGAGTTTGGAGTTCATGTTCCAGCTCCGAGCCGCTTCGCCAAACATCTGCAACTCATTCTCACACCCTTCCATCTTCCCTCCCGTCCTTTCCTAAACATCCTCCCTGCTTTGTGACACTCAGCTGGTTACTGTGATGAGAGCTAAAGGTGTCAAGTTTGCTTCTGATTTCCTATATTTTCTTAAGTGTTGGTTGTTTAATTAACAGTTATTTTGGGTTCAAACTCGCTTGCTTAGCTCTGCATCCTTCTTGTAGCTCTCAGCCACTAACACCCTGATTTATCATCATCACCTTGAACCTAACGTCACCTCTTTGGTCTTTTATGGTGGATGGGGTGACATGTTTTCTCTTTCTGTGTCGTAAAAGTGTTCTGTTATCTCTCTATTTCCCTCCTTTTCCCCTCGTCATTCTTCACATCTTCGACTGTCTCTTCCTGGACATTTTCCTCCCCACCCCTCTCCTCTTTCTTTCTCCTCTCTTCCTTCTTTCGGCTTCTTTCGGATGGACAGATGAGGAGTCGTGCCCAGTGCATATTGAGGACTAGGTATGGAGTTATGGTTAGATGGTAGATCCGACATCAGGGCCGTATATTGTAGTTTGCATGAACACATCTGTTTATCATGATTCCGTTTGATTTGTTTTCCCAGACACATACAGTAAGTACAGTAATATCTAAATATCTTTAAAAGGTGATGCTTGCTTTGTCCTTGCTCTTTATGTACAGCATTCATATTTTCTCAATCACAGCTCAGAATCTAACTTGCATTGTATTTGATCATACTTTCATAGTTGAAGTGAGGTAGCTTGCATTGCTCCTCACTTAATATTTATATTCTCCGTGGTCGATGCCTATCAATAATTCATTTCAGCCCTTGGTGGATATTGACTTGTAGTGCACCGTATCACAGGCCTTGAGGACTGCAGTGTAATGCACGGTGTGGACGTGTGCAAAGGGTTATGGAAAAGTCTCATGTCCTTTGCAAAGAAGTCGAGAGTGACTGAGCTGCTGGTTTCCAGTCCAAACCAGACTGCAGGAAGAGTCATCAAATATTTGAGTGTTTTACAGGATGAGAAGAGAGCGCGATACTCAAAATCACTTTTTGTGACACATATTTGGACATATGGCTAAACACTTAATGCAGAGAGTGCAAATTATATAATGGACTGATTTATTGATTCTGCTTTAAGAGCAGCACTTGTGCCCGTGGCTCACCAAAAATATTTGTCATGCAAATATTTACGGACGAGTTTGGCACATGAAGATAAACAGTCTGTGTCGCTGATGCTCCAGTTAGAGGTCATTTATGCATAGAAGAAGAGGGCTTGGAAAACGTGAAGTAAATATGGCTTTTATGTTTGTTTAATGTATTAATTTGAGGAATGTCAGTCTCCTCAGCATTGATCTTTTTTTCTTCTTTTTTTTTTCCTTTCAAAATATTTAACAAATTGCTCTATGAGTAGAGCAATGATTAGAAAATGAGTGAGTCAGTACTCTGCTATCTTGTAGCTGTGACATTCATTTACACCGAGGAAATACAACCGTGTTCTAGAGAGGTTTGACGTTTCTCAACATAAGCCTCTACTCTTTCTCTGTCTCTCTCCGTCTTCTTCTCTCCTTCAGGTCTGATGCACCTTGGGGGCTACAGGCCTGTTCTGGAGCCCCTCCCCCACCACACCTCCACCAGCAACATCAACCTGGAGGAGCAGGGGCCTGAGAACAGGGACGGCCAGAGCCCTAAACATCCCCGCCGCGGACCACTCATTGTGTAACACACTTGAAACCAACGCACACCAAAACACACAGACTTCTCCGTCCAGAGTCAGTTCTTCTTCTTCTTCTTCTTCTTCTTCTTCTTCTTCTTCTTCTTCTTCTTCTTCTTCTTCTTCTTCTTCTTCCCCCTGCCAGAGTGCTGCATCGCTGGATATTGTCCTCACTGCCCACTCCATCTGTCGCCGATGCTTTCGCTGAAACCTGTAGAAAGAGGAGGGAAGAGGACCAGAGGGGAATCACATGTCTGTCGTCTGTGCACTTTTATCTCACAGGAGTTGTTTGTTTGTTTTGTCTGTGACCTTACTTGTTGTGGGCTTTATTAGCCTTCTGCTACGTTATTATTTATTATATGTAGGTCTCACTAATGAGATCTGTGTATTGTGACACTATCTCTAGAAAAATACCTGCTGCTCCTCTCCTCTCCTCTATTACCAGCTAAACAGTCAGGGGCTACTGTGATGGGCAATCTGATTTATTACTAATGTACTTATTTCTTCTCTCTTATAACATGTATGTTGAACGAGTGTTCGTATACTATTTAAAAGTCAGCCACACCGGACTACCTTACCTTAGTGAACTAAAACCTGCTGACTCCTCTCTTTGGATCAGGGAGCTCCCTCCTCAACTTCGCATGCAGCTTTTGACCTCTGTTGATGTTTTTCTCTCATTCCCGCCATGATTTTCAAACAACATCCACTGAATGTGAACACAGAAGTGGTCGGACTTGTAAGGCGGCGGATGATACTAGAACAAATATTGTCTAAAATGAACAGAAATGAACTGACGACAACAACAAAAATACTTCTTCAAACAGAATGTAGGGCGATGAACGTGGATGAACTGGAATGAAACATGAACTTTGAACATTAAACTGGTTCTACACACACACACACACACACACACACACACACACACACACACACACACACACACACACACACACACACACCGCACCATCCTCTCCTTCTGCAACTCCATCTTAGCATGTCAGTATTAGCGTATTGCAACTGGAAACCAACAAGTACAACCAAGCAATAAAGATGCCGAAGCTGGGTCTCCTGCAGGAGAAGGCTCATATGCAGTTCACATAAAAACTGTGTTTGTTATTTTTTTTTATAACAATTTTGCCATTTCTTTTGTGAGAAAAACATACATATACTTTGAAACCCTAAACGTGAGAGTTAGGCCACACTGTGGTTAGCTGGCATTTTGTTCATCCTCATATTAATATCACCTCGACGAGCCCTTTTCTCCTCGTTTGTGAAGCTTTTAGTTGTTTGGGTTTTGTATCACTTAAATGTATATCTCACCAGTTGTTGTTGATCTCTGTTTAATTTGTTGCAAAACGCTGTGTTGTTTACAAGAATGTGAATGAAAATGATGAAAAGTTTTACACACATAACAAAAACTGAAAAGGGATGATATCAACATTTAATGCACTATTCTCCGTTTCTTAGACGACACACTTTGCGGTGCATGAGGTGATTGTAGAGTAAGCATGTTAGTCTAGGTCAGCCTGCACCCTTCTGTAGAATACTTGATGATGGATCATTGCATACACACAAAGCTGGACCATATCCATCTGTAGTATTATATATCTGGCTCCCTATTCCCTTGACGTGAACTGTTACGGTCAAGAGGACTGCACTTCTATATCCAAGCTGCAAACAGTCATGTGATCACAGTCCGAATGTGTAGATGAAGCCGTTCTCTGGCACCAGTCTCAGTATCATATCAAAGGAGTGGGTCCTGGCCTCACTTTTCTAGAACTATGGGTGAACGTGTCAAAGAAAACATCAGAAGGACAATAAAGTTTTTGCAACTAAATCGTAAGAGTGATGTAATGTGTATTTAAAATGGGAATGACTCATTAATCAGCGCAGCGTTATGTTTGGTTCATGTGGCTGCAGATGAAACGTGGCTCTGAGTCGTTTCCTAACATGGTCACATTCACTGAAATTCTCCTCGCTGCTTCATACAATCCTTTTTCAAACTGCTCTGCAGCTTTTCCCGTGACAGAGCTCAATTTGTATTTCAGCCACCAGTATAAATTACTTCTAATGACTGGAAATAACCATCTTTCCCACAGAAGAAATTCAAATATTTGTCTGCTTTGCATTATTTGCATTTGACAAAATAGTTTCTTGTGATTATTTTTAAGGTATCTTATATGCAAGCAACAACATGTGGGAAGCCCTGTCTCCATACACATTATAAAAAAATGGTCAACGATTTACAATAAAGAAACAAAACCAAGAAATAAAACAAAACAAAGTAAGAATGTTTCATATTTTTACGGTGCACCAATCAATATGTTACCGAAAGATCAATTTACTGTATTTAAAAGTCAACCCACAAAGAATTATCACTGACTCTGTTTTTCCCTTTAGCTTTACAAAGTGTTTTAGCGTCTTTCAGCTCATTAGTTTTGTTGACGGCGCTCTTAACCGCATGGTTTTGGGCTGCAGCAGGAAGTTTTCAACAAAAAAAGCCCTAGAAAAACTGTACTACTGCTCAGCACCAACTGACAAACAAATAAGTTTAGCAATGAGGTAATATAGTGAAGCATTTAACTGCTAAAAAGATAACTTTTCCTCAGACGTTAGTGCAGACAAAAACCAGAGCGTTGGACTTTAATTCATCAGGTGAACAGAAACACGACTCCAAATTAATGCTAATGTTGCTTTGTGTCTGCCTGATATGTACATACAAAATTGTGTACATACACGTTAACTTTATAAGGTGATAATATGTCAGTGTTGTGTTTACATTGTGTACCCATGCCCCCAAGTGGCCAACAATCAATTAGTACAGCTTTTAACTTTACAATTCAGCCATTTAGCCACTTTTCCACCCAGGCACCAATGTAAGACTCCGCTATTAACATTAACATTGGCTAAACATTTGAATATCTTTGGGCTTTGGACTGTTGTTCAGACAAAACAAGGACGACGAATATGAAAATAAGGATTAGTTGCCAGCAAAGTCACTTACCATCCAAAGAGAGACTTTATACATGAAGGATTAATCTGCTTTCATGTTTGGGCGCCCTGTCTATAATGTCATTATCACGTTGTTTTGGTGATCAAGTTCCGCTTTAATTGAATTCTACTTTCTCATACGTTGTGTGCTGCTCTGCAGTCTGTTTTGTAACTCTGCAGATTTACACTATCCTCCAGTCCCCAGTGTCAAATACGAGCTAGCTGTACATTCACATTATGTCTCCTTTCAGATGGATGATCCTCTTCAACTGCCTTTTCCTTAGTTGTATTATGTGTTACCTTCAATCTCCCTCTGCCTGTTAACCAATTAACAATGTCAGTTCCTGCTGTCCACTGTGGGAGGGGCTTCTCATTTCAGGCAGAGGTCATTCATTCAGCCTATAGCCCTCGCCAGCTCAAATCAAAGCTTCACAGATTCGGTCTGATCTTACAGCAAGGACACACACTCGACACAGAGCTGCTCTAACACACACACAAACACACACACCGCTGTAGATATGATGCACCTCGCTTTTGCAAATGTTCAAAGCTTGAACCAAAAATGGTCAAAGCATGACTTCTTTGGTTTGTCTGCTTCACACTGCTGTTTATTCTGATGCTGTTTTCATAAAAGTGCTTCATTTAAAAGAGAAAAAAACAACAACAAACGACCAGAAATACAGAAGCTCTTCTCTTATCAAACAATCTTATCTCCAATCTGAAGAATGTACAGAGAAGATTAGTCTACAAGATTAGTATACAATATCATGGCTGTATATATATATATATAGCAGTGTATATGATACATATGTTTTCTCATACGCTCAACATATATATATATATATATATATATATATATATATATATATATATATATATATATATATATATATAAAATTTAAAAAAGCAAGTGAGAGAACAGAAGTCCACTAAAATACAAAACTATTATACAAACATTTTCTCAGAATTGAAACTACAACGAAGCAAACAGAAACATATATTTTCTAAAACAAAACATCTTTCTGATAACTGTTCAAATGTAGATGGGACGTTCTCGGAGGAAGCGTGTAGTTACCAGGATGTAGTGGACTACCTGAACCTGACCACAGACAACAGCTTGTTCAAAATGACCCGACCCGTTCTGGACTACAGAGACTCCACCGTGGTAAAGCTGGACATCATCCTCTATGCCATCCTGGCTGTGGTAGGTGCTGCATTACCGTGTTGGCGGCGTATCATTCACTTGCTAAATGTTGCTATGCAGTTGATCTGTTCTGACATGTGTATGTGTGCTTTTTCCCAGATTGAGAAAACGCAAACTTTCATTCCTTTTGTCTGGGTAATAACGGTGAGTTTTGATTATTTAAATGCAAAATAACTCTTCTCTTCCCCCGTGTCTCTCCTGCTTACACTGTCTTTGGTCATCTCTTGTCCTATATTTTATTTCTAATTTGTCTATAGCTCACTGTCTCTTATTTCTCTGGTAATGTGCCATTCATTTATTGCAGATGTGGAACAATGAACGCATTTCATGGGACCCTGCTCAGTTTTGCGGAATCACTCGTATATCTGTTCCTAAGGAAATGCTCTGGAAACCAGACCTCTTTATCTATGAGATGTGAGTCTGCAGCACACACTGTAGTTTATTTAAAGATGTGTGCAAAAAAAAGCCCACAAAAACTGATTTTAAAGTTAGTTAGATGAGAAGTTACCACCCTCCTACTGTATTTGAGAGCTGCTTAGCTTAGCTTAGCCTAGCCTAACTGAGGTATAGCTAGACTGGCTTCGTCTCAAAATCCACCAACCAGCTCCTCTAAAGCTCACAAATTCACATGATATATTGTGTTTAATTCAAAAGTGTAAAAACATGTGGATTTACAACAACCTCTTGGCAGGGAGCAGGAGCTTTATGCTAAGCTAAGCTAAAACACCTGGTATCAAACTATCAATCTTCTCAGCTAACTCTCGGCAAGAAATGGGCACATTTCCGAAAATGTTTGTCGAAGTAATCCTTTAAAGGTGAGATAGGAACTGCCAAGGGTCATCTAAAATTAAAGAAATTAAAGAGAACTTCAAGGGAATCGTATTTGATGGACAGCAAAACAATTGTGTAACAGGCAATGGGAAAACAGGACATAAAGAGAGTTTGGTGGAGAATGGGAGGTATTTATTTGAATCTTATGAACACAGCTTTTCTATTAAGAGCAATAATAAGCAAACACATTTTCATCAGGCGGTGACATTCAGTTAATGATTAATGTAAAATACCTTTTAATTAAAATTATGTACAAACATAACATGAACATATTTTGAGTGTGTGTTTTTGTCTCAGGGTACAGAAGGATGACGCCCCTCATAATCCGTACATGCACGTGTCCCATGATGGGATGGTCGTTACTGAAGAGGGAATAAAGGTGGTCAGCACTTGTAACATGGACGTCCACAAGTTCCCCTTCGACACACAGAGCTGCAACATCTCCATTGGATCTGCAATACACGGTCGTGAGTTTACGACTGTGTCCTGCATGACTGTCTAGGCTGAATCAATGTTGTTTCCACCACTTCCTCTCACTCAAGCCTTCTCCCTCTCTCCTCAGTTGATGAGATTCGTCTCCTTCCTTCCTCCAACTCATCTCGGGTCACTCAGTTTTCCGAAGAGATGATAAAGAATCAGGGAGAGTGGCAGTTCCTCCACCAGTCCGTTACCAGCCACAATTTCACCCTCGGCAAAGGAACGTGGGAAACTCTCACATACACTGTACGTACAGTATGTGTATATATGTATATAGATATATATTGTCATAACCCGGCTCCTAGGCTATGACAAATACGACGAAAACACAACAGTTGATGGTAAAGTGTTTATTTGACAAAGAAATATTTAACTGTATGGAGTGTGGCAGTCAGTAACATTAGTAACGCCAATGTGCGTGCGTGTGTAACGAGTGTTGGTGTTGTCAGCAAAACCAAAAGAAACCAAAATAACCCGCAGCAACGGTCTGGGATCACTCCACCAAACCCGCGCCGTGATCAACGCTAGAGCAGGGGTTTTATGCCCTCCCTGGACCAGGTGCTCTGCATCAGGTAATCTGCTCTCTTGGGACAAAGGGACAAAAGCATACTTGCAGTGATCAGAGAAAGGTGCTTGTGACAACGCATCCGCAATAACATGGTCTTTTCCTTTAATATGTTTAATGTCGAGGTTGTAAACCTGACGGAACAATGACCATCGTGTCAGCCTCTGATTTGGGCATCTGATGGAATGCAAAAAGGTCAAAGGATTGTGATATGTATACACCAAAATTCACCCTCCTGTTCCTACATACACATTAAAATGTTGTAGGGCCCAAATATGATAAATGCAGCAATTTCCTGCGCACCCTTCGACAAAGGAACTTTGAACCTTCGAATTTCCTAACAAACTTTGCAGACCCCACCTGATCTATACAATCATCCATAGCAAAGGAAATGAGTCCAATTTTGTCACGGAATTAATTTTCCTCATGTCAGTACAGAATCTAGGTTTTCTATCCTGTTTGGGCACCAAAATACATGGAGACGCCCCACTAGATAATGTAGGTACAGCAATGTTATTTGAGCATGTACTCCACCTCAGCGTCCAAATACCCACGCTTAACTGAAGCAGAAGTGCTGCTTAATTGGCTGAGCCTCTCCAACATCAATATCATGCTCGGCGCCCACTCGGTTTGTGAAAGAATATCACCAAACAAACACGGATATTTGTGTACCAACTCAGACATTTCTTCAAGTTTTGCCTCCGGCAGATGAGCCATCAACTTGTACAAATTAACAAGTGACTGAATTTTTTAAACGCCTGTACAGGAGACTATCATCAGGCTGCGGCATCCCATCTCCCTCATGCACCAAAACCTCTGAAGCCACCGCAAGACCCGGATGAACACCATCTCCCACCTCCTGACCCAAGTCAGTGTCCACTACACGTCTGTAGTACGGTTTCGGGAGATTGATATGGAAGAGAAGCTTGACTTTTCTACGTTCTGGCGTTGCATTGACATCTTTTAACTCCGACATTTTCTCAGTGACTGTGTATTGACCTGTGTACTTAGCTTACTAATTTGGGCTAAAAGCTGTCCTCTCCTGTATACAGCCTCTCTCGCAGCCAGCAATAACCATGGAAACCCCTCTTCCCAGTCTCCATCCAGCTCGGTACAAAATCCACGTAGAAGAGACTTAAGGGTCTGGTGGAACCTTTGCAAGGCTCCTCGTTGCGCATGATAAGCAGATGATTGGTTTTGTTTAATGCGCAACAATTTCAACACCTGCCCAAACATGTATGATGAGAAGTTCGACCCTTGGTCACTCTTGACCCCAAAGAGTCCACAATTGTCATTTGCAGTGGTGTATACTAACAAAGTTGAAATACTTCGTTACTGTACTTAACTCGTTTTTTTGGATATCTGTACTTTACTTTACTATTTATATTTCTGTTGACTTTCACTTTTACTTTACTACATTCTGTAGAGAAAACGTATACTTTGACTCTGATACATTTCCCCTGAAACCTTTGTTACTCGCTGCAAAATCAAATCTATCTTTCGAAAGAAAATTAATCAAGAGGCCAACATGTGGTGGAACACAGACACAGAATTCCTAGTGATGCCCAGGATGCTAGCTAGCGAGCGACTACATGCTCTACGATGACGGATTTCATGATTGAAGCAGAAATGGAAGCACCTGCTACTAATGCAACAAACGACGGGGGTGACGAAGACAACATCCGTGGCCATATTTGCGAGAAATGTTTTCTTATGTTGGAGTGAAAGATTCTTCGTACCGGATGAAGTGCCCCTTATTCTTACCCAAAGCTACTGAAATATTGGCATTGAAAAACTCCCCATCCAACCTCAGGAAACACATTGAGGTAAATTAAGATTAATCCCATGAGCCGCAAGCTGCACGTTTAGTTATCATAAACCTGTTAAGGTATCTAGCAGTGTTTCCCACAGGTTTGGAGTATATCTTTGGAAGGGGAGGAGGGAGACAGGTGAATATCCTTGTAATTTAGCTATACATGATGTATGTTAGGCTAACGTTTCTCAAGCTATCGTAACTCAAATGAGACAATTAGTGTAGTAGACAGATCGCTAGCGAGTTAGTGTCTCCCCGCTATATAAAGAGCAACACAGCTAACTAATCTCATCCCTAATCTTCATGCAGCTACTTGTCGTGGTTATTTACGCACTGAAGACCGCTGATTTAGCAGAGCGGCTAGCAAGCTAGCAACTCTCCTGAAACCACGGACATGCTCCCAAGCAAGCTTCAACCACGTTCGCCAAAGCACTACACCAAATCAGCTCAACGAACCCAAAGGGGAACGTCTACCGGGGAAACCTCTGCACCATTTGACATAATTACGCACAGAGCCACCTGCAAGAGTCATCCGGACCCGCTGCAGCATAAACATAACAACGGACCTGACAGTTAGTTACTTATTTTGTGCTCTTGTATTTTTTATTTGGGTGTGTAAATTAACTAAATTTAAACAATGTTGTCAATTGCTCTAGAATCAAATAATTTGTGCTCTGGGATCACAAAGCGTATTATAAATTACTAATTTTTCAATATATATACTAAGTAATTCAAGAATGAATATACTCCACCACAGTATATATAATCTTTTTTAAATGTACTCCTGACGCCTTGAACCCCGACTATGTCATAATGTTGTCATTTGGTCAACCTCGTCTGACCTTTGAACCTATTTTTCTTAGTTCACCATGAAGAGGAGGCCCCTCCTCCATGTCACCAACTTCCTGTTGCCCATCCTGTTCTTCCTGATTCTGGACCTCGCCTCCTTCTACATCGCAGACCATCGAGGAGAGAAGCTGGGCTTCAAAGTCACCGTGCTGCTGGCCATCTCTGTCCTGCTGCTCATCCTGAATGACATCCTGCCCTCAGTGTCCCACAAGACTCCTCTCATAGGTACTGACTCACGCTTCAAGGGGCATTCTGCTCGCTGGATTTTGATTCATACACCAAAAAAACAACTAGTTATTGTCTGTTTCCTCCTCTCAGCGACCTACTGCATCGTGACTTTTGCTCTGATGCTGCTCAGCCTGCTGGAGACGATCTTGGTTACATATCTTATGGAGAAAGACTCTGCATCACAGGCGAAGCTCAGGCTGAGGGACGACAGGGAGGTCAAACAGGAGACAGTCACAATCAAGAACTGCAACACAGGTGAGACACAGATCTTATTGGAAGCCCCTTGAATGGAAATGTCTGGAGGAAGTTCCCTGCTACTGGTTTCTAGTTTAAGTTTATAATCTTGAGGTAATCTAGGCCTTGAAAACTCTCAATAATTTATAACTGGGGATGCTTTGGTCACAATGTATTCAAATAGAATCACACAAACTATGTTTTCCAGTGCTTTTTATATGCAGCATAATTGTGAATCTTATTTCCTGTGCAGCACTCTCTTGACAAACCTGCTGTGTGTTTTCAGAGGAGAAAAAACAAACCCTCTGTTTGTGCATCTGCAAAGCGTCTGATGAGTCTCATGAATCGCTGCCGGTGGCTCGAGAGGTACAGACATTATCGGTTCAAATAAAACATAATTATCACACGATTTAGAACTCTCTAATGTGTTCAAAAACATATGGTTTTCTCTCGTTGGCGATTCCTCTTCTGTAATGGCTCCCAACTACTCCATCAACTGCTTGGCTCAATGAAACAACTCCCAATATTCCTAATGTTCACATTAACATTAGTTGATCGAGAATTGCATCTTTTCCCATTTTCAGGAAATTCTGTAAAAACTTGACCTGTAAAGACGTAGATAACGTACACACGACGATTTTGTCCACCTGGCTTGTAATACATGAATGCATGAATAATCCCAGTCTACTCCTGGTGTGTGCAGGTTGACACCAGCATTCAGTCAGTAGAGTCTAATGAGTTACTGCTGATCCTGGAGGAGCTGAAGGAGCTGCAGAATATTTCGAATCTGCACCTCGGCTGCAGACAGGAAGGAGAGAAGTCCGGCCACTGGGCTGCGAGAATCAACAAAGCTTTCTTCATTTTCTACGTCGCCACCGTGTCACTGTTTCTGTCCCTCATCGTATTCGCATGGAGCACTTAGAAATGTTAAATACTACCTCGTAATATTTTACGAGGTAGTATTTAAAGGTGTAATCAAAATGTGTCAACACAAAATGTAAAACATTTACTGGAGAATATGTTGTGCCAAGTTCTGTATTTACAGTATTTCGTTGTGAATCTATTATATTTAGTTTGAGATGAGATAACGTTTCTTTAGTTGAAAGTGTATTGACACGATCCTGTAGACATGTAGTGATGATATTTATACCACTGATGAAAACTTGGTTCATTTTTACAATGAAGAAAACACCACTACAGACAGTTTAATATTGCCTTTGAATATGATTGCATAAAATGTGTAGGGAATAATCCATGTTCACAGTCTCAGAAACTATGAAAAAGTAAAAATGTTTACATTCTGAAAAAAGAGAGAAAAAAACCATTGACCGCTTTAAATATATTGTAATCTTTTTGTGGGCAGAATTACATAAATCATAATAACCTTGATGTGTTTTTCAATTATTTACGACACTTCACATCTGCATTTAAAAAGTCTTCAGCTACAGATACATCAATAGTTGCATTGAGGTAAAAAGCAAAACATGGTTGATATAATTGTTTAAATTAATGCTGCAGCTGATTACAATGTCAGTTCCTGCTGTCCACTGTTGGATGGGCTTCTCATTTCAGGCAGAGGTCATTCATTCAGCCTATAGCCCTCTTGCTCAAATCAAAGCTTCAAAGATTCAATCTGGTGTTACAGCAGGGACACACACTTGGCATTGAGCTGCTATAACACACACACCAGGCCCGTAGAGATTACCCCCGCAGCCCCCGCACCGCCTCGCAGGGACAGGGGGCCTCGCATGGCAATTTTTGTTTTTTCTCAACTTTCCGCGGCGCAAGTAACGTTTCACAAAATCGCTCGTGACTATCCTTTAAAATTTCAATAATAACACATCTCCGTGACCGTGCGGGCATGTAGGAGTCGAATGGCGCCATCTAGATCCTTACCAGCCACCTATAAGTAACTTTAAATTCCGTCAACCGTCGGAGATTTTTTTATTTTACATTTCTGGGTCCAGCATTTCCCCTGTCAAATGGACGATCCACCACAGACGGCACATGCGCAGTCTACTGAAGAGAATGCACCCGGGCTTGCTTCTGGGAAATTTTTCTTATAGTTTCTTATAGAACTTTCATTGTTTAATCGATTTACACAGTTATTTCCCTGAAAAGCCTTCAAATGACCTCGACACTTTGTTTTTCATTGCATATTCGGGTTCTTTAGGCTCTGTTCTTTTTAACAAGAGGTGTTATTAGTATGTGAGACCTTGGTAAGGGTCTAAAGCACACATTTTGAACATGTCGGAAACCGCTCGAAGAGCATTTTTCTGCCATTCTTAATTAGATCATGCTGGATGTTCATAATTATGATCAAAATATGTTATACATTTTTTTTTTTTAAATGTACATTTTCTTCACAAGAAAATTCTGAAAAAATTATATAAAATAATACAAGTATTAGAACTCATTTGTGGTTCATACGACTATTTGAAAACGTAATCTTGAGACGCTCCCCCAGTACCGGGGGAATGGGTCTTCACAGTTTGCTATTTGACAGTTGACTGTTGCAATGTGAACGATGCCTGGTTTGTGTACGTTCCAAACTTCCTTTGCTTCCCGATCTCTGTGGCCGTCAAAATAAAAGTCCCATTCACCGTTGACACTTAAATCATAATCTGTGACAGAGGATAAGGGAGAGCCAGGCGTGCGCCAAGGTTCTGCAAGTCCAGCGAAGTCAGGCTGCAGTGAGGAGCCAGGATGCAGTGAGGAGGCCTCGGGTAGCCGTGCGACAGAGTCAGATGAAACTTCTAATACTACACTTTACCCTTTTGACCGGGCACATTTCCCGGTGGATATTACTGATGCTGACATGAAAAAGTTCATTTTAAGGTAGGGACCATGTAAATGTGAAGGTCCGTATCCTAAAGCTCTCAGGGTTATTCTGCAGGGGGACCTCATGTGTTTCCGTTACGGCACTGACACACACAAACACACACACCGCTGTAGATATGATACACCTCACTTTTCTCTTTCTGATCATCTTCACAGGTAAGACTTTGTGCTGTATGAGCATGTTTGAGGTGTGATTATGTGTTTGAACCTTGGAAATCATTTTTGGGTTTTGTTTACTTTAGTTGCAATAGGGTTTTCCATCATTCCAGCACTGTTTATATCTGTTTTATAAACTGTTTAAGAATGTGGAACCTGTGCGTGCTGTCACAGAGCAAATGTGCAAAGCTTGAACTTAGAAATGGTCAAAGCAATGACTTCTTTGGTTTGCCTGCTTCACGCTGCTGTTTATTCTGATACTGTTTTGATAACAGTGCTTCATTTAAAGGAGAAAAAAAACAACAACAAATGACCAGAAATCCAGAAGCCCTTCTCTTATCAAACAATCTTATCTCAGAGAAGATTAGTCTACTGGACCTCTTTATCTATGAAATGTGATTCTGTAGCACACACAGATACACTGTAGTATATTCAAAGATATGTGCTGAAAAGAAAGCCCACAAAAACTGATTTTAAAGTCAGTTAGATGAGAAAATACCACTCTCGTACTGTATTTGAGAGCTGCCTAGCTTAGCTTAGCCTATTACAAAGACAAGAAACAGAGGTATACAGGCTAGACTGGCTTTGTCTGAAGTTATCAAAATCCACCAACCAGCTCCTCTAAAGCTCACTAATTAGCATGATATATTGTGTTTAATTCATAAGTGTAAAAACTTGTGGATTTACGTCAACCTCTTGGCTGGGAGCAGGAGCTTTGTGCTAAGCTAAGCTAAAACCCATGGTATCAATCTTCTCAGCTAACTCTCGGCAAGAAATAAAATGGGCACAATGCTTTATTGAGTTTTCTATTGCAGATTCAGATTCTGTAGGTCCTAATCTGTCCAAAAAGGTGCATTATTAGTATGTGGGATGTTGTTTAGGCCCTGAACCATGGAGTTGGAAAAACTCCGGGACCGCTCAAGGAGGGATTTTTGGCAAACTTTGCTCATATCATGCTGGATGTTCATAGTTATAATCAAAATATGTTCTAAAATTTTTTTTTTTTTGAAAATATACATTTTCATGCAAGTAAAATCTGAAAAAAAATGATATAAAATAACACAAGTATTAGAACTCATTTGGGGTTCATACGACTACATGAACACGGGGAACAAGTGGTACAGAAGGAAAAACTACCCCCATGGGGGTCTATGGTGCTAAACGTGTTAACGGTGAGAAATAAACTGCCAAGGGTCATCTATAATGTTTGCCTCTCAGTTTGTGTTTCCCCTTTCCCACAGTGTGCCACTTTTCCACCCAGGCACCAATTAAAACATTGGCTAAACATTTTTATTATCTTTGGGCTTTGGACTGTTGATCAGACAAAAAGAGGACGACGAATATAAAAATAAGGGTTAGTTGTTCATAAACTCCAGTGAGAGAACAGAAGTCAGTAGCACTTCATAATAAGTACACACTATTTAGCATTAGTAAAGCATGAATAAACACTGAATTCATCATTTATAAATCATTATAAACACACCGGGTCCTCCTAGAGCGTAAACACGTGTCCCACGTTGATGACGTGTCAGCACTGTGACCCGCGCCGGCTAGTTGATGTTAGCCGATGCATGTCAGTAGCACGAGTGGTGCCATGTTTATCAGTTTGCTGGTACAAATGATTGATTATGAGTATCTCGCTATCACCTAGATTGGTCTACTTACAACTGAGGTGGCGCATGCCGGTGTCTATCTCTGGACCAGTGATGAGCTTGCTAGCTGGCTAGCTAGCTACCTAGCGAGCTAGCCATAGCTAGCATAATCAATACTCAATATGTAGCTATGTGCCAACCAACTATGGAACACTCGTACCACTGACAGGCATGGCCCCCCATCACCATCATATTAATGTTCTGTATCACTTTGTGTTGTGTCTATTTCCCTTTTCTGTTGAGAAGATAACTGAGACTTCTTCTAGCTTTGAGGCACTGCTTATAAATGCTTTGTTAAGCATAGATAGTCTTCACTTTAGATGAGGTCAACTTAACTAATGCTTAACTAACAAGTAGTAACTACTTGAATTAATCATGAATTGCAGCTTTTTTAAATCATATACTAACATTTTACAAATTATTAATCATCTCTAAGTCCTTAATACTTCATTTACAAATGGGGAATCCACCATTTTATAAAGTATTAAACCACAAGCTTATAAATCAAGAATAAAACATTTATAACTGTGTTTATGAATTGCATAATAATGAGTTACTGAGTGTTCATATTTGAACAATGCTTTATAAATGATGAATTAAGTGTTTTATTCATGCTTTACTAATGCTAAATAGTGTGTAGCTATTATGAAGAACTAAAACTATTATACAAACATTTTCTCAGAATTGAAACTACACCAGCAAAGTCACTTACCGTCCAAAGAGAGACTTTATACATTAAGGATTAATCTGTTTTCATGCTCGGGTGCCCTGTCTATAATATCATTATCACGTTGTTTTGGTGATCAAGTTCCGCATTAATTGAATTCTACTTTCTCATATGACGTGTGCTGCTCTGCACTTGTCTGTTTTGTAACTCTGCAGATTTACACCCACTATTCTTAGTCTCCAGTGTCAAATACGCTGCGAGCTAGCTGTACATTCACATCATGTCTCCTTTCAGATGGATGATCCTCTTCACCTGCCTTTTCCTTAGTTGTATTATTTGTTACCTTCAATCTTTCTCTGCCTCTACAGAGAAACCAAGGCATGTTAACCAATTACAATGTAATTTCCTGCTGTCCACTGTGGAAGGGGCTTCTTATTTCAGGCAGAGGTCATTCATTCAGCCTATAGCCCTCGCCAGCTCAAATCAAAGCTTCACTGATTCAGTCTGGTCTTACGGCAGGGACACACACTCGACACAGAGCTGCTCTAACACACACGCACACAAAAACACACACGCACACAAACACACACACACACACACACACACACACACACACACACACACACACACACACACACACACACACACACACACACACACACACATTCTCTCACTTAAACACACACCTACCTAAGTGCTACCTAAAACTATTATACAAACATTTTCTCAGAATTGAAACTACACCAGTGTAACGGATGTGTTCAGGGCATGGAAGAGGTCGACTCAGATGAATTTTCCAGCATTCATTTATTCTGCAGAAGACAATGAAACACAGACATTGCCTTCTGGTCTTCCTCGCTGCACATCAGCTTCCTCCAAAAGTATGAAACTTAAGTGAGGTAGAGACGGGACTACGGGAGCCTAGGAGGCACCGAAGAGGTCAAACGCAATTTCCACAGGAAACAGATTTAACTCTTCAAAATAAAATTCACACACACACTTCAACAGGATCGTTGAATAATAAACAAAAATGAAAAATAATACATTGAAAATAAGAAATGACAGTGTATTTCTAACTCTGTTACACCAGCAAAGTCACTTACCGTCCAAAGAGAGACTTTATACATTAAGGATTAATCTGTTTTCATGCTCGGGTGCCCTGTCTATAATATCATTATCACGTTGTTTTGGTGATCAAGTTCCACATTAATTGAATTCTACTTTCTCAAATGACGTGTGCTGCTCTGCACTTGTCTGTTTTGTAACTCTGCAGATTTACACCCACTATTCTTCAGTCCCCAGTGTCAAATACGCTGTGAGCTAGCTGTACATTCACATTATGTCTCCTTTCAGATGGATGATCCTCTTCACCTGCCTTTTCCTCAGTTGTATTATTTGTTACCTTCAATCTTTCTCTGCCTGTACAGAGAAACCAAGGCATGTTAACCAATTACAATGTCATTTCCTGCTGTCCACTGTGGGAGGGGCTTCTTATTTCAGGCAGAGGTCATTCATTCAGCCTATAGCCCTCGCCAGCTCAAATCAAAGCTTCACTGATTCAGTCTGGTCTTACGGCAGGGACACACACTCGACACAGAGCTGCTCTAACACACACGCACACAAAAACAAACACGCACACAAACACACATGCACACAAACACACACACACACACACACACACACACACACACACACACACACACACACACACACACTCTCACTTAAACACACACTTAAACACACACACCGCTGTAGATATGATGCACCCCGCTTTTCTCCTCCTGATCATCTTCACAGGTAAGACTTTGTGCTGTATGAGCATGTTTAAGATGTGTTTATGTGTTTGAACTGTGGAAATCATTTTTGGTTTAGTTGACTTTAGTTGCAATAGTGTTTTCCATCATTTCAGCACTGTTTATATATATCTGTTCTATAAACAGTTTAAAAATGTGGAACCTGTGTGTGCTGTCACAGAGCAAATGTGCAAAGCTTGAACCAAAAATGGTCAAAGCATGACTTCTTTGGTTTGTCTGCTTCACACTGCTGTTTATTCTGATACTGTTTTCATAAAAGTGCTTCATTTAAAAGAGAAAAAAACAAGAACAAAGACCAGAAATACAGAAGCTCTTCTCTTATCAAACAATCTTATCTCCAATCTGAAGAATGTACAGAGAAGATTAGTCTACAAGATTAGTTTACAATATGATGGCTTTAGATTCGAGTGGGGGTTTCTCATACACTCAACATTTTAAATGTCAAACAGTTAAATCAACAACACAAACTTCCTAACACCTTCAGTTGTTACACACAAATGAACATCTGACATCAGTTATAGTTATGTAGCATGTGTTATATAATCAAAGGATTAGCATACAGACATTGTAACTAAATGAAATAATAAACATATATTAGTCGTAATGAAATGAAATGAAACATATAAAAACAAATTTAAAAAAGCAAAACTACAGCGAAGCAAATTAAAAAACATATTTTTCTATTGACGTCTTAAGACAAAACATCTTTCTGATAACTGTTTAAATGTAGATGGGACGTTCTCGAAGGAAGCGTGTAGTTACCAGGATGTAGTGGACTACCTGAACCTGACCACAGACAACAGCTTGTTCAAAATGACCCGACCCGTTCTGGACTACAGAGACTCCACCGTGGTAAAGCTGGACATCATCCTCTATGCCATCCTGGCTGTGGTAGGTGCTGCATTACCGTGTTGGCGGCGTATCATTCACTTGCTAAATGTTGCTATGCAGTTGATCTGTTCTGACATGTGTATGTGTGCTTTTTCCCAGATTGAGAAAACGCAAACTTTTATTCCTTTTGTCTGGGTATTAACGGTGAGTTTTGATTATTTAAATGCAAAATAACTCTTCTCTTCACCTGTGTCTCTCCTGCTTACACTGTCTTTGGTCATCTCTTGTCCTATATCTTATTTCTAATTTGTCTACAGGTCACTGTCTCTTATTTCTCTGCTAATTTACCATTTATTTATTGCAGATGTGGAACAATGAACGCATTTCATGGGACCCTGCTCAGTTTTGTGGAATCACTCAGATTTCCATTCCTAAGGAAATGCTCTGGAAACCAGACCTCTTTATCTATGAGATGTGAGTCTGCAGCACACACTGTAGTTTATTCAAAGATATGTGCAAAAAAAAAGCCCACAAAAACTGATTTTAAAGTTGTGAGAAGATACAACTCTCGTACTGTATTTGAGAGCTGCTTATCTTAGCCTAGTTTAGCCTAGCACGAAGACAAGAAATAGAGGTTTAGCTAGACTGGCTTCGTCTCAAAATCCACCAACCAGCTCCTCTAAAGCTCACTAATTCACATGATATATCATATTTAATTCATAAGTGTAAAAAAGTGTGGATTTACTACAACCTCTTGGCTGGGAGCAGGAGCTTTATGCTAAGATAAGCTAAAACACATGGTATCAATCTTCTCATCTAAATCTCGGCAAGAAATCAAATGGGCACATTTCCCAAAATTTTTGTCGAAATAATCCTTTAAAGGTTAGATTGAAACTGCCAAGGGTCATCTAACATTAAAGAAATGAAAGCGAACGTCAAAGGAATTGTATTTGATGGACAGCTAAACAAATGTGTAACAGGTAATGGGAAAACAGGACAAAAAGAGAACAAAGGTTTGGTGGAGAATGGGAGGTATTTATTTGAATATTATGAACACACAACAGCTTTTATACTATTGTTAAGAGCAAAAATAAGCAAACACATGATCATCAGGCGGTGACAGGAGGAGCTCCATCTTCTATTCATTTAGTTAATGATTAATATGAAATACCTTTCAGTTTAAATTACTATTACTATTAATTATGTACAAACATAATATGACAATATTTTGTGTGTGTGTGTTTGTCTCAGGGTACAGAAGAATGACTCCCCTCTGAATCCGTACATGCGCGTGTCCCATGACGGGACGGTCACTGCTGAAGAGGGAATAAAGGTGGTCAGCACTTGTAAAATGGATGTCCACAAGTTCCCCTTCGACACACAGAGCTGCAACATCACCATTGGATCTGCAATACACGGTGGTGAGTTTACGACTGTGTCCTGCATGACTGTCTAGGCTGAATCAATGTTGTTTCCACCACTTTCTCACACTCAAACCTTCTCCCTCTCTCCTCAGTTGACGAGATTCGTCTCTTTCCTTTCTCCAACTCGTCACGGATCACCCAGTTTTCTCAAGAGCTGATAAAGAGTCAGGGAGAGTGGGAGTTCCTCCACCAGTCCGTTACCAGCCTCAATTTCACCTTCGGCAATGGAACGTGGGAAACTCTCAGATACACTGTACGTACAGTATATATATATATATATATATATATATATATATATATATATATATATATATATATATATATATATATATATATATATATATAGATCTATATATATATATATCTATATATATACATATATATATACATACATATATATGTATGTATATATATATGTATATATATATATATATATATATATATATATATATATATATATATATAGATACATACGTACAGTGTATATGATATTTCCCCAAATTAACAGGATATCATGTCATTCATGCTCTGAAGTTTCTTAATCTTTGCACCAGTATTAATACGTTTGATACACACATTGTTTAAACAATATTGTCAGTTTGAAGAATTTGCGATCATGAATCCGTGCTCTGGAATAACGTTATTCACGCTCTCAAGTTTCCTAATTCAAGTTACCAACCTATTTTTAGGCCTATTCTTCGAAAATTGCATACCGAAGCTAAATAGACTGTATCTCTGCTACCACTAGCACTATTTGAATAATTTTGGTGTTATAATAAAAGACTTTTGTTCAGAAGTGTAATTATCAGTCCATATGTTACTGGTTAAGAGTAAATGAAGATAACACATAGCAAACATGAAAAGGGTTCAGGTCCGCCTAGAAAAAAAGCACTTTCAGGATGATTATTTCTTTGGAATGATGCAGCTGTAAGGTCTAACCCTCTACCAAATCATAGCACAATATGTGAACATTGTCTCTGCAAAGGTTGACTTTGCTAAAGTGAAGCAGAACAAAGATAGAGAGGGTTTAGTCACAAAAAAACACTCAGACGAGGTCTAAAAAATTTGCATTGGGTCACATCTGTGACATTTGAATTTGTTCATGTACCAAACCATATATTTCACTTGTATTTTACTTATGGGGTTCAATACATCCAAATACAGTAGTTTGGCGCTTTTTTTCTTCTTCATAAAACAAGCTATGATTTATAGTTTTATATAACAATCGCTCAGTCTTCCCCCCCTTGAGGGGATTGGATTGTAAAAGGTTTAAGTATAGGATAAGAAAAGAGTTGTGGAGCAGTAGTTTAGACTTCCTCAACTGGCCCGGTCTGAACTTTCTTTCCACCACAGTATACACAAGTAAAGGAGAAGCTTTTTTTAAATGTACTCCTGACGCCTTGAACTCCTTCATGATGTCATAATTTCTTTAGTCATTTGGACGACCTTGTCTGACCTTTGAGCCTATTTTCCTTAGCTCATCATGAAGAGGAGGCCCCTCCTCCATGTCACCAACTTCCTGTTGCCCATCCTGTTCTTCCTGATTCTGGACCTCGCCTCCTTCTACATCGCAGACCATCGAGGAGAGAAGCTGGGCTTCAAAGTCACCGTGCTGCTGGCCATCTCTGTCCTGCTGCTCATCCTGAATGACATCCTGCCCTCAGTGTCCCACAAGATTCCTCTCATAGGTACTGACTCACACTTCAAGGGGCATTCTGCTCACTGGATTTTGAATCATACACCGAAAAAGAAACTAGTTATTGTCTGTTTCCTCCTCTCAGCGACCTACTGCATCGTGACTTTTGCTCTGATGCTGCTCAGCCTGCTGGAGACGATCTTGGTTACATATCTTATGGAGAAAGACTCTGCATCACAGGCGAAGCTCAGGCTGAGGGACGACAGGGAGGTCAAACAGGAGACAGTCACAATCAAGAACTGCAACACAGGTGAGACACAGATCTTATTGGAAGCCCCTTGAATGGAAATGTCTGGAGGAAGTTCCCTGCTACTGGTTTCTAGTTTAAGTTTATAATCTTGAGGTAATCTAGGCCTTGAAAACTCTCAATAATTTATAACTGGGGATGCTTTGGTCACAATGTATTCAAATAGAATCACACAAACTATGTTTTCCAGTGCTTTATATATGCAGCATAATTGTGAATCTTATTTCCTGTGCAGCACTCTCTTGACAAACCTGCTGTGTGTTTTCAGAGGAGAAAAAACAAACCCTCTGTTTGTGCATCTGCAAAGCGTCTGATGAGTCTCATGAATTGATGCCGGTGGCTCAAGAGGTACAGACATTATCGGTCCAAATAAAACATCCGCCTGTAAAGAAGTCGATAACGTACACACGACGATTTTGTCCACCTGGCTTGTAATACATGAATGCATGAATAATCCCAGTCTACTCCTGGTGTGTGCAGGTTGACACCAGCATTCAGTCAGTAGAGTCTAATGCGTTACTGCTGATCCTGGAGGAGCTGAAGGAGCTGCAGAATATTTTGAATCTGCACCTCGGCTGCAGACAGGAAGGAGGGAAGTCCGGCCACTGGGCTGCGAGAATCAACAAAGCTTTCTTCATTTTCTACGTCGCCACCGTGTCACTGTTTCTGTCCTTCATCATATTCAGTTGGACCACTTAAAAATGTTAAATACATCTCGTAATACTTTTTTTTATTACACCTTTATGTCCACACATAATGTAAAACATTTACTGTAGAATCTAGAAGTTGTGCCAAATACTGTATTTACGGTATTTCGTTGTGAATCTATTAAACTACAATTTCCCCACTGCGGAACTAATAAAGGATTATCTTATATTTAGTTTGAGATGAGATAACGTTTCTTTAGTTGAAAGTGTATTGACACGATGTATTAAAAAGTGTATTGACATGATCCTGTAGACATGAAATGAAAATTTGGTTCATAAAACACTGCTACAGCCAGTTTAATGCATTGCTTTTGAATATGATTGTATAAAATGTGTATTGAATAAACCATGTTCACAGAAACTATGAAAAAGTAAAAAAAAAATACATTTTGAAAAAAGAGAGAAAAAAAAACATTGACCGCTTTAAATATATTGTAATCTTTCGGTGGGCTGAATTAAATAAATCATAATAACCTTGATGTGTTGTTCAATTATTTAAGACACTTCAAATCCGCATTTAAAAAGTCTTCAGCTACAGATACAGCATTAGTTGTGTTTGTGTGTGTGTTTTATTCAGTCAATCATTACGATACAATAAGTAAAGCCACAGTCTAATATTCAAAACAGATAGACTGAAAATGTATAGGTAGAAGCATATTGCGTATATATTCCTATCCTAATTTCTTATCAATTAAATGAAATCATAATTATTTCGATATGAAGAAAATAAATGAAATGTATATACATACATTTCATTCACACTTGTAACTGTCAAAAAAAGTTTTATAAGCAATCCTTTTGAAAACCAAAAATGAGTGGACCGTTCTTACATTCATGTTAGCTTTGTTCCATAATTTAACTCCTACAATAGAAATACATCTTCTTTTTATCCCTTGTTTTGCTTTTTGAAAACTTCCAAATATCTCTCAAATCATATTTACACACATGTATTGAAAACAACTTCTGTACACAGCTTGGCAGTAACTTTGCTTTAGCTCTGTACATTATCTGCATTATTTTATAATATACCAAATCATTCAATTTCATAACATGAGATATGATAAACAATGGATTTGTGTGCTCATAATAACCAGCTGGACCCCCTGGTGGGTCGGATCCGGCCCATGGGCCTTATGTTTGACACCCCTGCTTTAGGAAGTCTATGCGCAACCACTTGGTCAAGCACGGTGGTAGAAGGCAGAAAATCCACCAAGGTCAGAAAAAAAAGTGTGGATCCTGGTGCTGTTGCCTGCTGCATGATGAAGTTCAGCTGATGCGCATAGCAGTGGACGTAGTGAGCGTTGTCGTAGACATCCAATATCTTACGCTGCACTCCGCTGGTGGCTCCCCTCATTACAGCAGCCCCTTCGTAAGCTTGGGCAATAAGTTTGTCCGTTTGTCCGTATGGGGCTCAGCCTCTCCATAAGCGCTGTAGCGATGGTGTCAGCGGTTGCGTTCTGGATAGTGTGTGTCGTTAAAATGGCGCTGCGAGAGACGAGAACACAAGAGACGAGAAGACGCAAGATGAGAACGAGAGACTAACCTTGATGAGAACCAGAGACGGGAAAGCGCACCTTGGGGCCAGATGAGAATGGCCCCAGTAGAGACGTGCACGGACGGAGAGGACAAGCAGGAAAAGCATATATTTTGCGCAGATATCCTATTTTACAGATATTGTTGGTTATAGGTTATAGTTGCATTAAAGTAAAAGCCAAAACATGGTTGAAATAATTGTACAAATGAATGTTGCAGCTGTGTCTGGGGATGCAATCCGCAAAATCGTGTGTGCACTACAAATGGGGACAAATGTAATCTCCCTTATCCAATCAGGACAATCGATTAGATTAAACTTTAATGCTTCCAGTTCAGACCTTCACTTTGCCTCTTGATCACAGGCCTCACTGTCCATTTTGTCCTGTTTCAGTCTACTTTCACCTCACAGCTCATCTGTCACTCTGACTTTAAACCGATCACGTACGTGCCCACCAGCCTGATATTCTCCATGTCATAAACACAACATCAGAAAGGGGACTCTGGCATTATTGCAGTGGATGCACTCAGTATTAAACGTGTTAATGTTTCACCACATTGAATTACAGTAGATGCAATCAAGTTTGAGCCTTGTTTGCAGGAAACAAGGTTGTTTTTCTTCAGAAGCTGTGGAATCTTGTGGACGCCCTTATTAGGAACACTAAATGTAGCAGAGGAACCTGATTACTTCCAAGATGTCTCATGTATGACTTCAAGGATAAAATGTACGGAAGCGCATTGCATTCACTGGATAAAAACACATGTCTATGAGTAAATAAAAAACTTTATTTACAACGTTTATTTACGACTGTGGCTTTGTTACGTTTTGCCATGTGACGTCGTTACCGTGGCAACAGAAAAGCTGACATGGCTGACATGCATGACTTAGTTGTTGTTATTGTTGTTATGCTAGCATACGGGTAGCGTAGCTAACAAGGAGACTGGCGATTGTTTATGAAGCAACAAAACATATGTATTTCCAGGAAACCGAGGAAATGGCCGCGCAAACGTCGCATGACAATGGTTTATGGGATTTTCTTCGAAAACGAGGTGTTGCAGAGGAAAACATTGACCGAATGCAACAAGACAAGGTAAGGTTAATTCCACTTTTCATGGCAAGAACCCAGATATTAGCGTTATTAACGTTATTAGCCATAAACAAGTTCCTAGGACACAATGAAAAACGCAATAATCCAGGACTGTGTAGTTTTACAACTTAATTGTGTCTTACTGTGGCTAAATATTTATTGCTGGTAAAAGTTGTGTAATGACAATGTTGAAAAGTGTGGAAAATACATGATTGCAGTTATTTTGGTATGTAATAGGCAGTGTTGGGGGTAACGAGTTACAAAGTAACGAATTACAGTAACGATATTACTATTATAGGTAACGAACTAAAGTAACGCAATACACTCAAGATATTGGTAACTACACTACTTTACTAGACCTCAGGAACGCGCTTTCCTGCGTTACTCAAGACATTTCTACCAGTACGAAAAGTTCTCTTTTAGTGGCGCGTGAGTCACATGACACTTCCTGCATGAACAGTCTACGGACCAGCATGACAACCGTTAAAGCATTGAGAACGCGCTCTTGCACCCGACATGTATATATTTTCCACAGGTAACATCAACATTAGTTATCGTCAACAAGCACGTATCATTGTACTGTCTGCCTTCAAAGTAAAAGCACTTCCTGTTTACATGCTCTTCACAATAAGAGTAAATCATGTAATAAAACAAGTTACAACACTGTGGAAAGGCTTTCAGCCTGGGCAGTATTGTTCTGACCCCAAGGAGGAACAGGCTGTCGGATAAAAGATTCAAGAGACTTTTACTCATGCGATACAATCGCTATTTTGAAGAATAGAGAAAAATTATAAACGTCATAGGATATAGTGCACTTTCTGTTTATTTAGGCAATGATGAAGTGGATTTTCTGTTTATTTAATTGCATTTTCTGTTTCTATTTTTTGGGTTAAGTGCATTTCTGTTTCTATTTTATGGGAAAAAGTGCCATTAATTTTTCTATTTTTCTTAAACCACTACAATGATTCCTACAACAAGCTGGTTTTGTTCTTAGGAGTCGGCCCCCATTTGGTTTAGTGGGGTCTCATGTTTCCAAAAGCCTGTTTTTGGCCTGTTTTTAATGTGTTATGCTGTTTGACCTGAATGTCCCCACCATACACAGCCTCTTGTATCCTGCTGTTTGGATTTTAAAGTGAGGCATATTTCTTTGGTCAGACAGTGTGAACAGGGTTAATCTTCGTTCAAGTTAATGGCTGAGTTTTATATGCCATTTTGTTTTACATGTTTACAATTACAATACACTATGTGGAAAGGCTAAGAGATGCTCTTTATTGACATTGAAAATAAAGTGATGAAAGGGCCATGATGTTTGGCCATGTATCTTTGCGCTGAATTTAGACATTTGCTTAAAAAAATGGAAAGTAAAGTAACTAGTAGTGAAGTTCCTTTTCAAATGCAGTAACTAGTAAAGTAATCTAGTTACAATTTTCAGAAGTAACTAGTAACTTGTAAGTAGTTTTTCTGAGTAACTACCCCAACACTGGTAATAGGGCTGCAGAATTTAAACAAAAATATATCTAATTGTAAATATTTTTGACTGATATATTCCAAATGTAATATGATTTCTAAAATTAGAGGGGAAGATAATTTTTACACTATATCATTCCAATTTAAATTGAAGTATATGTATGGTTCTGGTGCGAGTTTACAGGGATCTGTACCAAACAGCAGATCCCTGTAAACTGTCATATATGTCAAACATGATTTTAGATCAGGCCATCTCTGACCTGAAACAGGAGAGGAGGAGGAGAGGAAGAGGTAGAGAAAGACAGGAGGAGGAGACAAGCAGAGGAGGAGGGGTGAGGTTAAGAAGCAGAGGAGGAGGTGTAGGAGGAGGTCAAGATGGAGAGGAGGAGGATGGGAGGAGGTTCAGAAGCATATGAGGAGGTGTAGGAGGAAAGGGGAGGAGAGGATGAGGTTGGCCAGGACATCACTGCAGAATCACAATGTTTACTCTACGATGCTAAGAGAATTGCAGAGATTCATATTGCGATTTCAATTAAATTTCAATGAATTGTTCAGCCCTAGTATATAACAGTATACTGATACCCATAGGTGTATCCTCTGCAAGCCAGTGGGATGACACTGTTCCATTTTTCTTTTCCACTGAGGATATTATCAGTGTTGTCTTTACTACAAGCTCTCCTGTCTTAGCAGATGATATTCACCATGCTGTCCATTCAAGTGCACACTGTGACCAACTCTCAGAGGTCCAACTGAATGCCGCTGTTCCAGTCTTCACACCAACAAATGAAGTCTTCAGTGTTGCCCTGTCCACATCCACTCCTGTCTTAGGAGGTTGTGTTGACTATGCTGTCCATTCCGGTGGTAATGAACATAATGACCCACCCTCAGAGATTCAGCTGGATGATGCTGTCCCAGTTTTCACTCCAGTCGAGGAAGTCATCAACGGTGCCCCCTCCACATCCACCTCTGTGTCAGGGGACCATGATGGTGACCAACATGCTGACAACAACTCCAATTTTGATGCAGGCTTTGACCAACATTATGTGAGTCTTAAACTTCACAGCTCTTAGAGGAAATGATTTGTCAGTTCAAAGATAAGTCGATTTTGAAGTACCCTTTAAAGTTTGCTTTTATTAATGAAAGGGGTGCAGATGCAGATGGTGTGGCCAGAGATGCCTATGCTGCTTTTTGGACCAAATTTTGGGATTTTGCAGCAGAGGGGGCGGAAATGAGGGTGCCATTCCTGTCACCAAAATGGCAGGAGGTAGAGTGGAAAGCTGTTGGAAGAATATTGGCCGAGGGATTTCTGGATCAGGGATACTTTCCGTTGCGCCTTGCCCGAGCATTTACCACAGCACTGATAATGAGAGAGGATGCTGTGTCTATTGATTCACTGTTTGAATCTTTGATGCTGTACCCGAGTCAGTGTGAGAGAGAGCTCATCACCGCTGCCTTAGAGGGAGACCTTGATAGTGATGGCTAGGATGAGTTATTAGATCTGCTGGATCGTCTGGGAGTGAAATCTGTTCCATCACAAGCCAACCAAAAAGCAGTCCTCCTTCAAGTAGCACACAAACAAATAATACAGCAGCCAAAGTATGCTCTTGATAACATGTCAGCAGTTGCAGCATAACTCCTGAAGACCACCATAACCACAACAGCAAAAATACAGGTCATGTATACAGACAAAAAAACAACTTGCAGGGTCCAGAGACTCCAGCTGAGAGACAAGCCCTTGGTTTTACAGCAGTACGTACGAGGACTGGATGAAGTAGGTCTCAGAAGGTTGCTGAGATTTGTGACAGGCTTTGATATCATCTGTGTCACAAAAATAGAAGTCATGTTTACAGCTTTGGAGGGACTGCAACGTCGACCAGTTGCACACACCTGTGGATCAGTATTGGAGTTACCCTGTACATATAACTCCTACCCAGAGTTGCGTGTGGAGATGGAGAATGTACTGATGAGTAACTATTACACTATAGATATTGTGTAGTGAGAAATGAACAGGCAGGGTCCATATTGATATTCTGAATGTAACCGAACTGCATATTTTATACCTCAGGCAGAAGAAGATTTTCAGAAATGCTTTGTGTCTGAAATGAAGTCCCAAAATGCACTTTTTTATACCAGTCTCTTCTAGAAGTTTGCCATGCAGTTCAAATTGTTAAAACACATTTTGATGTGAAGCTATTGCAGTAAGTAATCTGCCTGACACAGAAAAAAAATACTGTAAGTTAAAAACAAACTTGTGGTTATATCACATATCAGCAAATTCATATCTGAGAAATCTGAAACCCCCTTAGACATTGATTTGTTCACGTTCAGTTCAACCAGAGGTACTTTTTTTTTTTTTAAAGTGATGGTTTCAAAGGCATGTGGCTGGCTCCTCACATCACAGAACTGAACTGAAAACTTGAAAGTACCAGCATAGTGTTCTGTGGTTCTAATTCTACTCAGAGTTATTATGAGTTTTATTCAAATTATAAGCAAGAGAAATGTTTTATACAAATAATTAAAAGAGTTGTTCTGGGTGGGGCCAATATTGTGTTGATAAGCTGCCCCAATAATCTTTTTGATAAATTAAATGTTAAATTACTATGTTCATAGTAAAGGCAAGCCCTGGTAGTGGTTGTTGTAAAATGAGTTACAATGTCCTGACTTCATACTTCCTTAATGTCGATTGACTTAAGTGCCATTAATTAAATATGTTCTTTACTTCATCTTGTGTGAATTTTCTTTTGTGTTAGGTGCCAGTTATCCATATGTATTCAGTTAATACAACACAAACTACAAAAACGTTTTTATTTTTTAGAAACTTAATTGCATTCAACAGAATGTCACATTTGTGATATTAGTGTTCACTCATCATTTGCTATAATTGTTCAGCATTTTTAAGTGACCGATAATCCTGAAGATGAATTCCAGAGTTTGAATTTCAACATTACATGTATATCCAAAAGATTTGGGCACTGTTGCTAACAGTTGGTCCCTTTATAAATCAGGTAAAGGGTTGAATCAATGTAATAGGGCCAAAATTATTTAGTTTTTTTTGATAAAGCCCACAGTTTATATACAGTATACATTATCTGAATATTCAAGGCTTTAAACACATACCTCACGACATTCAATAATCTTCATAATAAAATGACACTCAGATGTAATACAGGTACATTTGCAATTGCCACTGCCATGTTGATTACAAAACATTAATTAGACATACATTAACAGACAAAAATAACAACTGACAGACAATTTTAAAGTTGAAATTCACTGGCTACTGTGTCTTCTAGTCTGGCAGATCTGAAAGTCGGTTATTTGTTCTGGATAGACTTGCTTTTTCTAATAAATTACATAACATAACATTTCTTAAGCAGCTCTGGAAGAAAATACTTTGGGATTCAAATTCACATTGGAATTGTGAATATGAACAGCATGGAGAGGAGAAATTATCACAGCTGCAGTAAACGACTAGTGCAACTGGGCATATGAACAGTATTGTTATAATTAGCTATTGACAGAATAAAAAAACAGTCTCCAGTGAAGTTAACAATTAGACCTAATTCATTACTCATTTAAAGTGTTATCTTAATTCAACCAAAATGGGAGGAAGACTTACCTCAATTATTTCCAAGCATGTGAACTGTATGAGATTTTTGTCAATAAAGTCCCCTGAGAAATTGTCATGGTCCTTTAAATCTTGAAAAGCATTGATCCAGTATTGAGCATGGCGTTTTCCTAAAAATCCCCACCACTGTTCAATCCTTTGGTTATGATTACTTGACCCAGTAATGTAGCATCTCTCACTGAACTCGTTGTCATGGGTACCTCTTATAAACATCTGCATCTGCTCCACTGAGCGGTTCTCAGTTGCCAGGTCTGCCCTGATTCGTGTGGGAGTGCCGCTCCTGTCTTCTACTTCATCAATGAAGTAACCAGAAATAACTCTGGGGTTGCTGTTTGTGGTGTAAGCATGCAGCCAAATGACCATACGCGAAAATCCATCAACGGCACCGTTAATACATTTTCCATAAGGTTTCAGTTTGTCGTACGAATCGATATGCCATAAGAAGTTGGGGCCTGGGTTTGTGTACAGGCGTCTTCTTAGACGGTTCCGTTGCCTCAGCTGTACTCATTGAGGATCTAGGATTTTTAACAGGTGCCGCACAGTTCTTTGAGTCACTACCAAACCACATTGGATGCATTTCAAATGCATGAATTTGTATTTATGAAGCTTCCCGTGTTGGTTCAACTGCTCCTGCAGAAACAGAGCGACATCCAGCACGTCAGACTGGGCTTTCCGCCTGAACAACCCTAACGCCTTGAGATGCCTGCGCAGTGTCGACATACTACATTTAATATCATCCTCATTTTTTCAGAAACATCAGTATTTCCCAGTGTCTCAAACGGAGAAGGTAATAATAGCAGATTAACTGCGATAGCGCCATCATTGTCACTGAGAGAGGATTTACAGACGTTTCCTTTTTCTTTGTCTTTTCTCGTAATTACAAGATCAGGATTTCGTAATTACGAGAAAAGGCGTCTATTTTTTTTTTTTATCCAGTGAATGCAATGCGGTTCCGTAAAAATGTAAAGTTTAAAGTTTCAATTTCTCCAATATTTCGGTTTATCACCAAATACCTGCTCAACATCAGTATGTGAGAGCATGCTGGACGTTTTCTCCTCCTCCCTCTCCTGCCACCTTCTCTCACATCCAGCCACTCCCTCCTGCCTTGCAGTAACTTTCCCTCCAGTCCCAGGGTGCATCCCAAGTCTCTGAATTGCATCTCCGTTTCCCGCACTTGCGTCTTTTATTTCCTTCTGCTCTGAGGAGCGAGGATCGAGGAAAGAGGAGGGATCTCGGAGGAGCCACGATCGTGGAGCCACGAGAGCGAGCTTCCAGGAAGTGTTTTAACGCTGGACACGCCCCCTCATAGTTCATCAGTTATTTGATTGGACGTTGCTTCGGATTGCTGGAGTTTCATACCAGAGTGAAGATGATCACAGATTAATCTAAACTAGTAGTTTAACACCATAAAATGAACTGAAAACATTATACGATCATTCTTATGATCAAACTCCGTCATAAGTCTCTGACAGCTGATCCAGATGTGATCCCTGAAACCATCTGTCTGCACCTCTTTCATTTGAGCTTCATACCCATGCCAGTAAACCATGTTTCCTGTCCTCCGTGACAGCTTTGTTTACATTAAAGTGACGTTGTAGGGAGGAGGTGGATCGGTCAACAAAACACTCCTACACAGCCGGAGCAGCTGTTTTGTGTGACGATGGTTGTTCCCAAACCACGTGTTTTATTATTGTCACCATGTGGACGAAGGGCCCCTGACCTCTACAAACCCAAACCACAGTATTTCCACCAAAATCTAATCAAACCTTAACCAGGCTGTTATCACATCATACAACTACATTATACAGAGCGTGGAACAACTGATTGTTTTTAATTTGAAGGATTTGAATCTCACGTAACTTTAGCGTGTCTGTCGACTAACAACCAGTTACTAGACAAAACAAAGCGGGACTTGATGAAACCCATGCAGCAAATCTGTCAGAGGAAACCAAATTATTGTATTATTTATATAATGACTTTAATCAGCTGATTAAACCCTTAATAATACCTGAGGTTCTTACGTTGACATGATCAAAAGAAAAGTACTTTAAGTAAAGATTAAAAGATCCACAATCTGTAACACAGAGGAAGACAAGAGAGTTGACAGTGTTATTGCTATATATCCTGAAAATGTAATGAAAACGTTTAAAAAGAGTGCTTGAGTGCTTAATAATCATGCAATCATCATCAACCGGAAGACATCTATTTTGAATTTAATTTGCAAAATAATAGTTTCTCTCAAATGATGATGTCATAGGTCTTAAAACAACACACCGTTTTAGGTATTTTTCATGAATCAAGCTTGCTGCTTCCTGCTAATTTACCTTTTAATTGAATGTGGAACAATGAACACAGATCATGGGACCTCGCTCAGTTTTGTGCAATCACTGTTTTCAGTTTTTAGAGAAATGCTCTGGTAACCAGATCTCTTCATTTATGACACGGCTGCCGTGCAGTTTGTGAAAAGATATGCAAAAACCTACACAAATCTGATTAGCCGGCTCTGCCTGAAGCAAAACCAAATCCACCTGCCAGCAACTCATTTACATGTTATATACCATTTGTTTAATTTGTGAGTGTAAAGAAAACAAATTGTGGATTTGCGGCTGGTGACGTGCCAGACTACTTCTCGATGTCCCCGAGCTAGCTGCTCAACATACTGATGCTATGCCTTGTATTTGTGATGAATAATTTCTTTATTTACCTTCGTTATTAAAGTACACACAAGTCTTTCTTCTATTGTCAAGAGAAATGATAAGCAAACATTATCCTGGGGTGGTGACAGGAGGAGCTCCGTCCTCTATTCTTTCAGTTCATGATTAATGTGAAATAGCGTGTTGTGTGAACGTTGTGCAAACATAACATGAACATATGTTGTGTGTGTTTGTGTCTCAGGATACAGACGGATTAATCCATAAGTGTCCTATACAAAGAGACGATCACCTCTGAACTCATCCCCTGTCTGTAAAATTAACAGGAAAAAGGTTAAATAAAATTGATAGTTTTGCAAAGTAATTAGTGTGCTTGTGTTACTTTGTGCTGTCTTAAATTGTCTGCATACATTTGATAACATAATTTAAACAGTCAGTTTTGTGAATTTCATAATTTGTGCTCTCGGATTATAAATTGGCAAATTAATGCAACATACTGTCTGAAATCTGAATGGCGAAGGACAAAAAGACAAACTCAAATCTTGGAACCGGCAGTTCACAAACCAATGGGCACATCTCCTGTTGACTGCTTACTTCTTGATAGACGGCCTGTGCTGCTGCCCTGCACTAACGGACTAAGTAATGATTTCAGTTCGGCTACAAAATGTTAAACAAAAGTTAAAGTTGCACCCAAATGCAGTTTGATCTCACCATCTCAATCATCTTTCAGGTTTTACTGGGAAATGTATTTTCCAACTTGATGTGGGTGCAACATGTTTATTGGTTGCAGTAACTGTACTCTGCTTTTGCCACAAAACATCATTAAGAGCCCATTTCGTCTCCACCAGGGAAACACTTGGGCCTTTTATTCCTCCCACAAAAGACCACTAAAACATCATGTAACGACCACTGTGGAAGTGACCACTGTCTGGCTCTCGGGCTAATGACATTATTAAAAAGAACACATAAATGAGAAGTGATTCAGTTTGCCCGGCCTTCTTCCAGTATCAGACGGTGGTTTTATTACCGCGACAGACTTGGTGACATTTCCAGACAACACTGCGAGGACGGGGATACAAGACACTGTCCAGACGTCTCACTGGTTTTGGATTCTCACAGGTGTTGCAGTCACGATGCTTACTTGTTTCCTCTTTATGCTCCTCCTCACAGGTAAGCTTGGACATTTAACTTTGAAAAAATTAAAAAGCTCGGAAAGCTATTATGACATTCACAGTTTTTTTTATAATTGGCATGAGTCCGCTTGATGTGTATAGTGAAGGAATGAAGAAACAATGCTCCCAGTCTGAAGAGTTTCCTGTTGACAAATGTGAATTCCTGAGTATAAAAACCATGTATTTAGTTTGGAATACAAGTTTAGTAAAAGGTCTTATTATGGAAACACTAAAAGAAACAAATACATTGCTAATATAAGGTTATTAAACCAGGATTTAAGATAAAAAGTGTGCTTTGATTTGAACAATGCTCAAAGGCACAAATCACCGCAATAATGCTCAAATTTAAAATCATTAGTGGACTTATGAGATCAAACCCCACAGTTCTGCCAACGCCCATCTCATAACGGCCTTTCAGCGACTGCGAGCACTGAATGTTTCTTCAGATATTTCTGAGCTTGTGTTTTCTATGGTTTGTTAATAGAATCAGTAGCGACGCATACCACACTACATTTGCCATTTCTTCTCAAATATCCTCAAATAAAGCAAAACAATACATTCAAAAGCCAGCCAAACATAAGACGATCTAATCTAAAATAGAAGTCTGAGAAGTGTTTCTGTCATCGAGAATGATGTCTGATGTTTCTGCTGTAGATGGGGTGGACTCTGAGCGTCACTGCAGTTATCAGGATGTTTTAAATCACCTGAACCTAACCCAAAACAACGAGTTGTTTTCAATGAGCCGCCCCGTTAAAAACTACAAGCGCCCCACATTGGTATACCTGGAAGTTCTGCTATACGCCATTCTGGATGTGGTAAGTGATTAAAGCTTTATTTGTCAACATTTCAAATGATAATTACTATTTGTCAGAATAGGCCATGTCAACTTTTTATATTTCTTTCTGCTGAAACATTGTTGTCATAAACTGCCATAACTCTTGAGCACATTAGGCAGAATTCTTAAATGACACACGCATGATCGATCGCGTTTCACTTATATTGACCTACAAAGGCAGCAGTATAGAAATGTAAAATTTAGAGAAAAAGTTGGTCCGGAAGACTGTCTAAAAAGATACGTAGAGCTGGTTTAATACCTTCATTTACATTGGCTCAAAAATGCAACCTGTAACTTACATAGATGTAATAATATTAATTAAAAAAAGTGGAAAAAAGGGAAAATGCAGTATTTGTTTTAGCAACTTTAGATTTAGATACAGCTTTATATTTATATTTTTACAATACACTTTATTATGTTACTATGTATCCTAATTTATATCTTTTTTTAGAATCACATAATAAATAAATGAAGCTTTACGGCTATATCTCACCGGATTTAATTTGATAATGCTCTGTTGCTTTGTTTAGCTGCCCAGCCAGAGTGAAGTTACTGCGGGTTTGACTTGAACCGAACCACACTTTTTGGATTTCAGAGATATTTACAGTATTTATTTGAGGTATTCTCTGAGGAACTTTTGCAGATCATTTATGTATGTCTATTGCAAATCCAGATTAAAACATTCTAATCTATTAATTCAGAGTGTTGTGAGACATCTGCGACTTCCTGAGAGGGTCAGATTTGACATGTCTGGTCTGGAGTGTTGGTCTGGCTGGACGCATTTTCACACTTTCTTTGTTTACAGGTTGAAAAAGACCAGAAATTCATCCCTTATGTTTGGACTGTCACGGTGAGACTGCACAATTGATTATGTTTCTTTCCCTCATTTTTCCTTCATGTTCTGGTTTTTGACTTGTTTTCCTCTGCAGAGGTGGCACAATGAATACATTTCCTGGGATGCAAATCAGTTCTGTGGAATCAATAAGGTTTCTCTTCCTTCTGAAATTCTGTGGAAACCAGATCTCACTATTGAAGAGATGTAAGTGAATGAACACCCACACAGTGTGCAATGCATACTATGTATATATATATATATATATATATATATATATATATATATATATATATATATATATATATATATATATTTGTTTTCATCAAATCATTTTGTGATCAACTGTCAATTAAATAATCAACACATATTTTGAAGTAAAGGTTGAAAAATACACATTAAGGTGCCAGCTTAGTTTTAAATGAAAAGCAAAAATGTAAGCCTCAAGTTACCGTGCATAGAAATTATTTCAGTGAGTTCCTCATAGTAAGGTATACAGTGTTTGGGGGGAAGCAGAGCACTGGTATTGGATCGAAATCAGTTTATCTGTAGTTTTTAAAGCGTCCTAAAGAAATTGTCATGTGTGTTTTTGTGTTTGCATGTCTCTGTGTTCTCATACAGGACAGAGAAGGACAAAGCTCCTCCGAGTCCTTATCTCACCATCAATGATAAAGGTTACGTTGAAGTCCAGAACGACCAGGTGCTGGTCAGCACCTGCAGGATGCACATTTACAAATTCCCCTTCGACATACAGAGATGCAACCTCTCCTTCAAGTCCATCATACACACTGGTGAGTGTGTTTACAAGAGTTTGTTGTGACATTAATGCCAGATTAGTGCATATAGGGAATGGGAACTAATGGTGTGTGTGTGTGTGTGTGTGTGTGTGTGTGTGTGTGTGTGTGTGTGTGTGTGTGTGTGTGTGTGTGTGTGTGTGTGTGTGTGTTATCGAGATGAAAATGCATCATTATATTTTAATAAATGTGATGAAGTCATTGCAGAAGTGAGGTATATTATTTTCAGAAAAACAACTTAAAATTCAGCTGCATGTTTTTTTTTTCATTCTCTGCAGCTTTGAGAATGTTATGTCTTATGGTCTCATTGAGAAAAAAGAATACTTTTTGGTTTCTGTTTGAGCATTAACCAGTCACAGCGCCGTTGTTTCTCTGTTGACGTAAATAGAAAATACATCTTTTCACATAGCCAATTACATCTTTTCACTTGACATAAAGAAATAATATCACCATTCTATCATTGGCAGAGTGTAACTGGCGAAAGCCAGATTCAGTAAGGGGTTAATAGGAGTCTCACCATGGATACCTACACTCTAGGTTTAGATTTATAGTTTGAAGCGAGATTTTTCTTGTAATGTAAAATCGATGCATCGTGCTTTCAAATGTTTATTCTTTCATTCCCTTTGTGATATGAGTGACAGTGGGAAGGTCGGCCTTGTTTCATTACTGAATATCGGACTATTTTATGTAGTCGCTGTATTTTCGCTGCATTTTCATTTACTGTGATGGAGAGTGGAGATGGCTTCACTAGGTGTGTGTTACTGCGTTGACACAGTGGAGCTAAAAAAAAAGAAATTCCACCACTTATCATCCAATCCTTCCTTGTTGTCTCAACTAAAACATCATACAGCTCTTTTCTCTTCCACCTCAGCGAGAGACATTCGGCTCCAGGCCACTGACAACTCTTCCGAGGCCACAGAGTGGTCTCGTGAGGTGATGCGGACCCAGTACGAATGGCTGTTCATCAACATGACGGTTACCACCAACAACGCCAGTGACGTTGTTGGCCAAGACATGGTTATTTACACTGTACGTATAGCGAGATACAGATGTAGACGGGGAGAATGTATTCAAGTAGAGATTTAGATAGACATTTGAGTAACGTCTACTCGTCCACTGTACTTTTACTTCATTTTAAGCTCGACAGACCTGCACCTATTTCCCCCGTGTCCCAGTAGTCGTAGGAACCCCAAATAAGGTCTAATACTTGTGTTATTTTATATGATTTGTTGTTCAGATTATTTTCGCGACTTTTAAAAATATTTTCAAAAAATATTACTTTTATACCATATTTTGATCATAACTACGAATATCCAGCATGATATGAGCCAGATTCCCCAAAAATGCCTCCACAAGCGGTCCCCGAGTTTTTCAAACTGTATGGTTGAGGGCCTTAACAACAGCCCACATACTAATAAGACACCTTTTTGGAAAGATTAGGACCTAAAGAATCTGAATAGAAAACACAATAAAACAAAGCATTGGCATGTTAGGAAAAAAACGGTGTCGTTCGGTTCCAAAATGAAAACAAATACTTATTTTATTGCAAAACATTGGCCGATTTGTGCCTTTACAGGTACTAATAGAGGGTTCATAAGGATTTTGATTGCTTTGTTAGACTTGTTAGAAATCCGACTTTGTAAGGGGTGCTTATGTAGGATTTACAGAGTTTACGTAAGTACTTAAACTTAACGGTTACTTTAATTTGTTAAACCATTGGTCTCTTCTCACAAGGGTTATGGAATTGTAGCAATTTAAATGAAGTTCAACAACCCTTTGGTTGGGGAGATAATGCCGTTTCCGTTTTTAAAAACAAGATTATTTTCTCTTTTTTTGCGAAAAAGAGGCGCTGTTGGGTTTGGGGCTAAAAAAGTTGATGACTTGTTTTTTAGCATATGAGAGCTGAGCACATTGGTGCACATTACCTGCATTTTGCAAGTTTAGTACTACATAGCATTTCCTACTGCCATTCCCAGATGTGCAAAACATCTGAACCATCTGACACAAACATCTTTTCACAGATCACCATGAAGAGGCGGTCTATCCTCTACATCGTCAACTTCTTGATACCCGTCCTGTTCTTCTTGTGTCTGGACTTGGCCTCCTTTCTGATCTCAGACAACGGGGGCGAGAAGCTCAGCTTCAAGGTCACTGTGCTGCTCGCCGTCACAGTGTTGCAACTTATTCTGAATGAAATTCTGCCTGCTACTTCCAACAGAATTCCTCTTATAGGTAAAGAAGCTCGGCGTCATTCCTTTTGTTTGTAGTTGTTTGTCCACATTAATGATGCTGCTTCCCTCCCCAGCGGTCTACTGCATTGGGATTTTTGGTCTGATGCTGCTGAGCCTCCTGGAGACAATATTGGTGATGCATCTGATGGAGAAAGATTGCCAAGCATCCAAAGACTCTGGGGCAGATAAAGGCCGGAGTGAGGGCGGTAACAAGCGAGGCAAGGCCAATTTCCCAAACTCTCACGGAGGTAAGACCAGGGCCCCGTTCCTCGTATGTGGTTCAACAAAGTTGATCAAATGTCCTATTATCCAGCTTAAAATACCCCAATGACTGACGTCAGGCTATCTCGGTTTCTCAAAGGCTGAACTGCGCCCAAACAGTCTCGTTAATTGCCCCCCCCCCCATCCCCGCCCCCCTAAGAGAGAGAAACAGAGGTGAAATCTGATAGGACAAGAGCGTTAAGCACAGCGCTTAAGCAGCGCCAAGCTGCACCAGCGCGCTGGCCATGAGCAGACAGACAAGGCAGGAGGAACAGACAAGACAGGAGCTGGTCAAAGAGAAAATAAGCTAATAGGGAAAAATAATTATAATACATGTAGTGCATTTGTGAAAAACAATTACATTATAAAATATAACTTTGTGATTCTGTTTAGGCCAGCAGAGAAGTCTTAGCAGGCCCTGGCGGCCCGCCACTGATGCATACAGTATGTGAGCCAGTCAATGTTCGGCTGGGCATGTGGTGTTCAATGCACGGCTCGAGAAGGTCTCATAAATAAATGATTCCTTGTCGGCAGAATCGATAGCGCTCGTATAGGAAGTCATCATCGCCGGCCCTGGAATCCCTCATCATCCACTGCAAACCCTTCTACTCCCCCCGTGAGTTCGCTTCATTCAACCTGGTCGGTGTTTACATGCCGCCGCAGGCCAATGCGCAGGATGCACAGCGGACACTCACCGAGCAGATATGGTGTGTGGAGCGGACCTACCCGGACTCCTTAGTCATTGTCCTTGGGGACTTTAACAAAGGTAAACTCAGCCATGAACTCCCTAAATACAGACAGTTTATTAAATGCCCTACTAGAGAGAAGAGCATTCTGGACCACTGCTACATTACAATCAGTGGGGCTTATCACGCCGTTCCACGCGCTGCGCTGGGAAACTCTGACCATGCCATGGTTCACCTGATTCCCTCATACAGGCAGAAACTAAAGCTCTGCTAACCTGTGGAGAGGAAATTCAAGAAGTGGACCAGTGAGGCTCTGGAGGATCTTCGGGCGTGCCTGGATTGTACCGACTGGGATGTATTCAGGTCTGCCACTAACAGTCTGGATGAGTACACAGAGGCTGTAACTTCATACATCAGCTTCTGTGAGGACAGCTGTGTTCCAACCAGCTCCAGGGTGAGTTATAACAATGACAAACCCTGGTTCACAGCGGAACTCAGGAAGCTACGGCTGCAAAAGGACCAGGCATTCAGGAGTGGGGACAAGGACTTGTATACAGAGTCAAAATACAGGTTTAGCAAGGCGGTGAGAGATGCTAAACGACTGTACTCTGAGAAACTGCAACAACAGCTATCAGCAAGTGACTCTGCTTCTGTCTGGAGAGGGCTCAGGCAGATTACCAACTACAAGCCGAAACCCCCCCCCCACGCCATGAACGACCTCCGCCTGGCAGACGAGCTGAACAAGTTCTACTGTCGCTTTGATAGACAATGGAGCAGTCCTGACGCCATCCCCCACAGGCCCATCAGCCAGCCACAAACCATCAGCCCACCCTCCCCTAGCCCATCAGGGGTTCACGCCTCTCTATCACCGCCCTCCCCAGTGACGACCCTCACTCTTCTGGAGAGGGATGTCAACAGACTGTTTAAAAAACAAAACCCCCGCAAAGCAGCGGGCCCGGACTCAGTCTCCCCCTCCACCCTGAAGCACTGCGCTGATCAGCTGTCTCCGGTGTTCACTGAGATCTTCAACACCTCCCTGGAGACATGTCATGTTCCAGCCTGCTTCAAGGCCTCCACCATCATCCCCGTCCCCAAGAAACCCAGGATCACAGGACTCAATGACTACAGGCCCGTCGCCCTGACCTCTGTGGTCATGAAGTCCTTTGAGCGCCTGGTCCTGTCCCACCTCAAAACCCTGACTGACCCACTCCTGGACCCTCTGCAGTTCGCCTATAGGGCCAACAGGTCTGTAGACGATGCTGTCAACATGGCCCTCCACCACATCCTCCAGCATCTGGACTCCCCAGGAACCTACGCCAGGATCCTGTTCGTGGACTTCAGCTCTGCCTTCAACACTATCATCCCGTCTCTGCTGCAGGACAAGCTCTCCCAGCTGCACGTGCCCGACTCCACCTGCAGGTGGATCACAGACTTCCTGACTGACAGGAAGCAGCACGTGAAGCTGGGGAAACACGTCTCAGGCTCTCGGACCATCAGCACCGGTTCCCCCCAAGGCTGCGTTTTTCCCCCGCTGCTCTTCTCCCTGAACACCAACAGCTGCACCTCCAGTCACCAGTCCGTCAAGCTCCTGAAGTTCGCGGATGACACCACCCTCATCGGACTCATCGCTGGTGGGGACGAGTCTGCCTACAGATGGGAGACTGACCACCTGGAGACCTGGTGCAGCCAGAACAACCTGGAGCTCAACGCCCTGAAGACAGTGGAGATGGTTGTGGACTTCAGAAAGAATGCAGTCCCACCCGCCCCTCTCACCCTGTGTGACTCCCCCGTCGACACTGTGGAGTCCTTCCGCTTCCTGGGCTCCATCATTTCCCAGGACCTCAAGTGGGAGCTGAACATCAGCTCCATCACAAAGAAGGCCCAGCAGAGGATGTTCTTCCTGAGGCAGCTGAGGAAATTCAACCTGCCAAAGAAAATGATGGTGCAGTTCTACACCGCCATCGTTGAGTCCATCCTCTGCTCCTCCATCACTGTCTGGCATGCCGCAGCCACTGCCAAGGACAAGGCCGGGCTGCAGCGCATCATCCGCTCTGCGGAGAGGGTGATTGGCTGCAATTTGCCATCCCTCTAGGTCCTGTCCACTTCCAGGTCACTGAAGCGGGCAAGAAAGATCGCAGCTGACCCCTCTCACCCTGGATACAACCTGTTCGTGTCCCTTCCCTCTGGCAGGAGGTTGAGGTCCATCAGGACTAAGACCTCACGCCACACAAACAGTTTCTTCCCGTCGGCAGTCGGGCTCATCAATAGAGCCCGGGTTCCCCACTGACTGACTATCACAGGACTATTCACGGACCATTCTTTCGGACCATTTATTTTTATTTTTATTCCTCTCCCTCCTCCTACCGGTCACTCCACTGCACAATTTATATTTAAACACTCATGCCACATACACTTAACTTTAACTTAAACGCACACGTCACTTTAACATGCCACATACACTTAACTTTAATACACTTAATACAAACACTCAACTTTAGCTTTAACTTAAACGCACACGTCACTTTAACATGCCACATACACTTAACTTTAATACACTTAATACATACACTTAACTTTAACTTAAACACACACGTCACTTTAACATACACTTACATTAATGTTATCTGTTGTCTGAGCACTTTATCCTTATCTTAATTAGACTTTTTGCACTGTTGCTGTCGTTGATTGTTGCTTGTCTCGTCTAATGTCTAATGTCTAATGTATGCACCTTCCGCCCAACTAAATTCCTCGTCTGTGCAAACATTCCTGGCAATAAACGGTTTCTGATTCTGATTCTGATTCTGATCATGATATGAGAACTGATCTTGGCGATCTCGAAGAACTCTCTCCCTATAAAACTAATATAACTAATATTGCTCCTTCATCAATGAGGAAGGAAGCTGCCTTTTTCGTTCAGTGGGAGTGGCCAGCTAATCCAGTGAATTTCAGTAAGCCTGCGCTGGAGCAGGTTCAAATTTTTGTATGTGTTGCTATAGTGATTTTTCCAAACTTGCTTCGTGGAACCGAAAAGCCAGACCTGTGTAATCTTATCCTGAAAATTATCCGGCCAACTCAGTTAGCCAGGTACGAGGAACGGGGCCCAGGAGCCAGTTGCACCAGCTGTTTGAAGGTGTAAAATATACCTGGTTAAAAAGTCGTTGGTAGTTATTAGTCCTTATTAAGAGATACGTTTTTTCAAACATATTTTTACAACTAATATCTGCCACGTTTTACTGTTGTAGACAGTAGTTCAACTGACAAAACTATGACTTGTCTACTGTAGTTTAAAGCAAATAAGAGGGAGCCAATATGGAACATGGTCGACAATCTGACCGAACACTAGTTCGAACACTTTTTTTAATAATTATGTAAAGGAATCATTTTAATACCTTAAATTGTCAGAAACGTTTGACTAAAATACCAAACAACTCTGGTACTGCAGGAAGGACTTTACACACAAGCTGCTGCAACCCATTCCAGAGGCATATAAACAGTTCTTCTATTTATTTTACTGTTGTTATTGTGTCTTTTAGTCATTTTACCTAATTTGTACATTATTATTAATCACATTATTTAAATTTGGGAAAAACTGTCCTTTCAGAGCTGCACGATTGGACTCAATGTGCGTGTGTGTACGATGACTCTACTGGTGAAACTCCATCTGAACTGCTGCCTGTGGCCAAAGAGGTTAGAATCGGGTTGCATTTCAACCACAATGGACATAAATTGCTTAATGTATATTCCCTGATAATGGTCCGTACTTGTATAAACCAGTCTACTGAACCATTTTTGCAGGGCAATGGCAGCAAACTGATAGACGAGTATCATGCCTTGGAGAAGCTCTCAGATGAGCTGAGAGAGGTCGAGAAAACACTGTCGCTGCTCCTCAACAACAGGAAGGAAGAGGAGAAGCCAGGCGATTGGACCAGAGTGGCTAAAAAAGTCAACAAATATTTCTTTATATTCTATATAACAGTGGTCTGTCTGTTTTTAGTTATCATCTTTTTTAAATGGAACAATGCATAGAGGTGGTTATTGCTACATGAAGAGAGGACTGCACACATGTGCTTCTGTGTATGTGTTTTCAGTTAGTCCATCTGACTGTCAGTGACCGAGCGGAGGCACAAAGAGCGAGCAGACGGGCCACAGTAGGATGAAGTGTGCCTTTTGCTGCATTCATTCAGAATCCAGCATCTTCCTGCTCGTTTGTGAAGAGATGCCGATGGGTTTACCTGTGGTTTTGAAAGAAACCGCGGTGAAACAATCAGAAAACAATGTTTCATTCACATCAAATTCACATTTTATATTGCATTTAATGTTTTTAATATTGATTTATTTCAAATGACCTAAGCATTGTAAACAAAGTCTAATGACAACATTGGCAACAAACACTGATCTATTCTAACTGATGGTGGTTTTATTTTCCCACATCTTGCTCTGCTGGAAGATGTTCACTTACAAATGTCTTGTTTTGCACACACTTGTTTTGGCAAAGCTTATGCAGAAATGTGTATTTTGTGGTTCAGTATTTTGCAACTACTGTTTGCATGTTTAACTCTATATTACATCAATAATTAATGTTATTTGAGCCCTAGGGTCCCCTAAAATAGGGGACCCTCATCCGGTCACAAGGTACAAATCAAGAAAAAAACATTGTACAAATGTATAAAACATGTTAGATATCAAATTAAACATAAAAATCAGGGCTACACTAATATACAATCCCCATCTACAACTTCCAAACACAACTCAAGCAATAAATAGGATTGGGGTTAGGGTTTAGGGTTAGGGTTAGGGCTTAAAGAGCTACGAGTCTGGTTGTGTTGTAAAATAAAATTCAAATACACTAATATGACATTTGATTTTTGCATTTAGTATTATAATGTCTCAAGTGTTGTCTAGATTTTTTGAGGAAATGCAGTGCAATGTAGTTAACGCTGTTTGCGTCACCATACATTATATCATACATACGCTATTTAATTTATGGAGCAGTTCTGTGATCTGTTGTATGTACAATCTTGACTTTGAAATTGTATAATTATAAGACTGACTGTGCCGTACAAATAAAGACTAAAGTCTCCTTATACAAACACACACATGTCAGCTGTCTGTCTTTTTTTGTGACTTGTGAGAACTCCCTAATTTAGTCTCTCTCTGATTTTACTTTACTTATTGTTCTAAGTTGTCTACTGTGGAAGAGACTGCTGTCTCATGATGAATGTTTGAATAGAAACAACCAGTAACCAGCTCGGTGCCAACGCTGAGTTTTAAATTTAAAATATTGTATAGCGCATGTTAGTGATGTCATGCTTGTTTTCTTAGTTGATTAGTTGTAAATAAATATAAACTCTAGTTTGCTAGTTTATGCTTGACATCAGGTTTTTCAGATGCAGCACCTGCATTGAACTTCGTTCTTTCAACACTTGGCTAAATGTGGAAGATGTTGGCAATTCCTGGGAGCTTTTATAGCACCGGGTGTGTTTCTATTATTAGACTGAGATAATAATACAAAAACAAAGGGTCGGTCATAAAATGTGCCCGTCCCTCTTCCAGTACAAGAGGTGGTTTTTATTACTGCAACACACATTTCCAGACAACACACCGGACAGGGCGGCTCATCAACGGTGCAGATCTCAGGTCATGATGCTGGCAGGTTTCCTCTTTCTGCTCCTCGTCACAGGTAAGAGGGAACAATTATGTATGATGTATGCAGGTGGGAAATATCTTTTGCCAACCCAATACAATTGAGGTGAATGGAGTTTTAACTATAGTTAAGTAATAACTATTTCCTAAAACTTTTAAGTGTGGTAAGTAAATAATTCAACATAATGGGGACACTGTTCCTGAACAATGCTGTTAAAATGTTCAATTATAATTTACAGAGCTGTGAGCTCCACTAACAAAATCCCACTCGGCTCCATTTCTTTTTAGGTTAGAGGTAAATATTTCAGAGACATATATCTCAAAACCCACCAGAACTCAGTGGGAAAATATTGATTCAATGATTGGTATACTCATATTTTCAAAGGAAAAATGGTGTCAAAACCATTTAGCATAGGCTATCTCAAAAATACAAAAGTTTATTTTGTGTTGAGAGAGCTTTTGTTAAAAGATAACACGTTAGACTTCTGCAATTGACTCAGGTAGAACCTGTACCCTTCTTTTCGTCAGATGGAAGTTCCTACAATTACTCAGAGGATCTTGAAGAGAAGCATCGGAACAATGTGAGAGGTACGTACTGTACACGGCTGACAGAACGTAACTCAACGATCTGAAGGTCAAAATGAAAAGCATTACATTTCCTGATTTCTTGCCTATTAAGACTAAACCTTCTCATAGAGAATATGTCTTAAAGTTTTGGCTGTAGATAGAAACACTGACAACGATGAGTGCTCCGATCGGGCTGTTGCAAAGCACTTGAAGCTGAAGGCCGGCAGTGAGAACGCCATGATCCGGCCTGGTGATAATGACTCTCCCACGGAGGTGACCCTCGACGTACTGCTCTTTTCCATTCTAGATGTGGTGAGTGGTTGCTTATTATAAAAAAATTAACATTTCTTGTCGAGGAGGTTATATTAGTTCCAATTCTCTGTTTGTCTGTGATGTAACAGGATATTACAAAACAACATTGTACTTACTGAAAACGTAATTAAAGTTAATATTTTGTCTGTGTTTAAAGCATCACTATGTGGCCATTTATGAAGAACTTTATAATGCTACGCTCACATTAGTACACATCGGTAACCCTGGACATTGTGCTTTATTCTAAATGTAAGATTTGATTATTTGATTCACTCTGCACTCTGTGACCAGCTGATCTAAACAACCGATATTATGATTGACAGCAATGAAATGATAACGTGAGAAGTGAATGGCAGATGTATGGGAAATTGACTCTGGGTGGGGATTCATGTTCATTTCTATTCATGTAAAGATTTACGTTTGCTGAGCCGTTGTTATCACATTTAAATGTGATTGACAGCTGTTTAGCCATTAGACCAGTGTTGTGAGCGTATTTAAAATTCACCACAACCACTGACTGCAATGAATGCTTTTTCACCCTCATAGAAGAGGGCCTGGAAGCGTGCAATATGCCAGAACTAGCATAGGTGTGCGTGTGAGCAGTGCCTCGCATGTCAAGTTTGCACATGGCCTCCCGCCAAACTTTTAGAAACTTGTATTAACACTAAATTTGTGCCGAGTTTTATGACAGTTGCCAGGATGTCTGGCTGGATTAATGTTCACACATTTGTTTTCTCATAGAACGAGAAGAAACAGCAATTTGTTTCCTACATTTGGGTTGATTCGGTGAGTTATCTGAAAAATAAAGCACATCTTGATTGAACAAATTTCCCACCTCTCATTGTTTTTGGGAGACTCAAATGTCTTCTGTTTCAATGCACTTTACCTTGTTTTCCTCTGTAGTGGTGGTACGATTACCTCACTTGGGATCATAATGATTTCTGTGGAATAGAGAAGATTCATCCTCCTACGAATGTACTGTGGATGCCAGATATAACTATTGAAGAGATGTAAGTAGCTAATCTATACATGCCCACAACAGT